>NW_027397063.1:53312045-53447954 GCF_003265705.2 Callorhinus ursinus | reverse complement strand
CTGCTTCCTTCCTTCCTTCCTCCCTCCCTCCCTCCTTCCTTCCTTCCTTCCTTCCTTCCTCCCTCCCTCCCTCCCTTTCTTCCTTCCTTCCTTTTTTCCTCAGTTCTTTCCTCCCTCATTCTTGTCTCAGTATACATCCTATCCTCTAGCCCTACTGAACTACTAACAGATCCTATTTCATTGCCATAAAATCTAGAAACTTAGATAAGAGTATTTTTTCATTACTTATATTTATTTATGAACACCCTGGCTTATTTTTTATGGGGTATATTAAATGTGATTTATTCAGTGAAAATCAGGAGTGTAATTCATCTAAGGCAATGATCATAGATGCATATGCAAGGATTGCTAGAAACATTTCATTAATGCAGCACATTCACTGCAATTTTGTATAGCCCATTTAACTGCACCATTAATAAGGTGTATCACATTGAACATTCCATGTGGTTTTTTGAATATGCATGTATTTTGATGTAATATCAAGAATCCTTTTGTAAACATATGTATATTCATTTATGTTTAAAGATATTATAAATACCATGTAAAATATGCATGATTCTTCATGCCTCCATGCTTCCCTGTGTGAAATGCCCTATTCCTTCTTGATAGCTTTTCTATATCCTAGTTATTCTTCAGGACTCAGATCAAATACTAATTTCTTTATGAAACACTTTCTTATCACTCAGTCTCAGTGGCCACAGCATCATCATTTTGCCCTTATTCCCTTGACCTTTTGAATTTCAGCAAGTGGAAATTGAAACCTCTTCTATGAAGGATTAGTAGCTCATGATACATATATTAAACAGAATTTAACTGTAGCATCAGAGATGCTAATGTCTCAGGGAAAGTAAAGTCTAATTGGGAGTAAATAAGCAGGAAAGCTAGTCCTCTGAGAGTTAAATTGTCCACACCAGGCAGATAAGTTCCTCTCAGATAATAGAGAATTGCAGAAGTTAAATCATATGCTTGAGAGAAGCACTCAGTCAAGTCCATCACCTGGTTAAAAATAAGCCTTGGGATGACATCATTATACATTTATTTTTTATCTGGGATCTTTCCTTTCCCATTTAAAATCATTCTCCAAATCTTACAATTTCTATGAAGTCTTCACTTACTATAATGCATCTCTGTTCAATGTTCACAATTATCTGTACTTTATTCATTTTTTTCTTTTTATTCATAATCATTTGGGGGCAGAGACCTACATTATGATATATTCAGATAGTGCAGGGTGTATCCACAAAGCTTCATATATAATCATAATAACAATAATCTGTATCACAGATGACAGATACAGAATTGCTCTTCCAGACCTCAAAGTTTCAAATCAGAATACATAAAGCTCTATGCATTTCATTAAAGCATTTCTCTCAAATCTGGTTTGTGGAGCATAGATAACAACCTGCTTATTTCTGCAGTGATTTTTTTCATTGAAAATATGTCTAGCAATTTCTAATACATGATCACACAAACTTAGTTTGCATTTAGTAAATAAAGTCAGATGTTTTATAAAAACAGTGAATTAGTTTTATGGTACATGAGCTTGATGGAATATTACATAGCCATTAAAATGATGAATGTGCAGATTACCCAGATACATGAAAAACTATATACTGTGAGAAGAGTAATACACAGAATGATTATAAGATCATCTCTACTGTGTGCATTATTTGTTATATGTACAGGTTGGAAGAGGCCACAGAGCAATATAAATGCTTGTTTTCTTAGGGAGTTATGATATTTTTTACATATTTGAATTTGTTTTTAAAGCAAGAGGATTGGGGCACCTGGGTGACTCAGTCAGTTAAGGGTCTGCCTTCAGCTCAGATCATGATCCCGGGGTCCTGGGATCGAGCCCCACATCTGGCTCTCTGCTCAGTGGGGAGTCTGCTTGTCCCTCTCCCTCTGCCAGCCTCTCTGCCTACTTCTGATCTCTCTTTCTCTGTCAAATAAATTAATAAAATCTTTTTAAAATAAACAAATAAAGCAAGAGAATTTAGGTAGTATTTATTGAAATAAGCTATAATCTTCCTGGTCATATAGATAGATTATTATAATTTATGCTATGTCCATAGAAGTAAAAAGAGACATTTTTTGGTTTATTTGTTTATTTATAAGTAGGCTCCAATGCAGAGCTTGAACTCACTATCCTGAGATCAAAATCCGAGCTGAGATCAAGAGTCAGACACTTAACCAACTGAGCCACCCAGTCACTTCTAAAAAGAGAAGTTTAAAGGCACTTTCTTACCTGTAAGAGAAGGACATTGGTTAAGATCATCTCTGAGGTTTCTTTGATCATTCAGTATCAGCCATTCATTGCAATGGGAAGGAAGTTTTCCCCTTTATTTTCAAGACTGTAAGGGTAAATTATAAACACTGTTTTTGAAGTCAGACCACTGGTTTCATACTATCTCTCTACCACCCCATAGCCACTAAATATCTGATCCAGGAAAAGTTCTTAAATCTTGGTTTCCTCACCTAAAAGTGGAGGTAATAAAACTTTACCTTATAATATTGTTGAAATGAATAAATTTTAAAAAGCTTATAAAGTGAGAGTTTTGCACAGAACCTAGTACATATCAAGCTTTTAATAAAAAGTAGTTATACACACATAGCTCAAGGCCACAACTGATTTACCAGTTTTTTTTTTTTCCCAGAGAAAAACTAAAGAAAGAATATTCCTAGGAATAATATTCTGCAATGTTTAGGCAACTCTAGGTGAAATGTCAACCAACAAGTTTCTTTTATTTCCTTAAAAGAGTTGTTTTCATGTATTCAAACTTAATTCGTAATGAAAGCAGATTTTTGCATGATGGCTGTAGTAGGTGACTTTTCTGATGGTAGGGCTTTGTGATAAAGTTGCAGGCACTGTAAGAACTCATTGAACATTTTGTGTAAATGGCACTTTTTGGTAAAAGGCACCGGAATTTGGGACTAAATGTCTTCAGATGGAATGTCAATTATAATGCATTCAATATTTGAATGCGTCATCTGTTGGAGTTTGTCATTCTATTCTCCATCCCTCTTCTATAGAGCATTTCTAAAATACTGGGCCTGTATTTTGAGTATGCTTTATGTCCACATTCTGACTGTATGATTTAGTAGGAGGGTATAGTAAAGGTAATAAACAGGTAATCAAAAGACTACTAAAAATATGGTCATATTTCTACACAATTTTATGCCTTACACATCTGTCTTATTAGCCTCATTGTCTATATGTTTAGAAAAGTCCTCCAACTTACTAAAAGGATGCAATTAAGGGCCTTCTGAAACCATGTAAGGGAAAGACTGTTTTCTCTTTCTTTTTGAAAAGGTTTCCAGCTCAATGTCTTCTGGGGCAAGATTTGATCTTTCCTTACCTCTGTAAGGCCCAGTTAGAGAATAGGCAAGCGTTCCGAATGGAGAGCTCTCCCTCTCCAGAGCTGGCATTCTCAGATATGTGAGGAATAATTAAAAAGCCTAGGAAAGTTGAATAGGAATAAATCATTTTGGCTTATTAAATCATGAGGCAGAGAACATAGACAGGTCCAGACCAGCCAAAGCTGGAAATAGCTTCTTAAAGTTTATAACAGGTAAATTTAGGACAAAGGAAAGGCGGTTCTGCAACTTTTCTCATTGGCCCCCTCTCTTCAGGCTAGGTTACTGCCTTCTTCAATGCCCATCATTCACTGTATTATAACAATCTGTCTGCAGACCACAATGAATTTCTTGAGATTAAAGACCAAAGGCTTTTTATTCATCTTTGTTTACCTAGTATCTACTTCCTAGGAAATTAACCATAAACACTTGACTACCTCAAGAGGTAAAGGAGTCAAAAATTCAATTCGGTTTAAAATATAATGATTCATCTGTAATGGCTTGAGAACATAGCCCTTTAGAAGTTGGTGGTTTGGACTATTAACATGATTTGCAAAAAAAAAAAAAAAAAAAATCCTTTATGCTTCTGTCAGAAACAGAACTGGGCTGAATGGTGTTCTTTTGTGCCCCGGTACTCTTCTGATCTATGACTTTAAGTAATTGCTTAGGTTGATTTCCAGTAGCTTGGGATATTTGTGTAAAATACAGCACTTACGTAGCCTGCACACTAATTAGCATATGCTTAATTTTTCTGGACCTCAGTTCAGTCACCTATAAATTGAGGCCCCAGGATCAGATTGTCTTGAAGATAGGATTCCACTCTTCACATGTTTTTCCCTGGTGATCCAAAGGTTAGATTTTTAGGCCATGTGCTGTTTTTTTTTGTTTGTTTGTTTGTTTTGTTTTCTTTTGTTTCCTTTAATAATAGTAGGTTCCCCTGCCCCACTCACATC
Source organism: Callorhinus ursinus (assembly GCF_003265705.2). NCBI lineage: Eukaryota > Metazoa > Chordata > Mammalia > Carnivora > Otariidae > Callorhinus > Callorhinus ursinus. The sequence goes on along the minus strand of NW_027397063.1, from coordinate 53,443,644 downwards.
ATAACACCTGGACTTTAGCACCCATATCAAAACAAAAATAAGCAGTGAAGAAAAGCTGTTTTCTAACTCAGTACTAAAATAACAGGGGCAACGCTGAAAATAAGTATCTAAGAAAATTGCTTTTTGTGTTTGTATAATTTTTTTTCAAGTTTGCCTATTGTAACTCCTTTTCATTTTTAAGAAAATGTTATAAAATTAGAAGGCTTTCTATTTCCTTCTGGCTGCTTTTTTTTTTCCCCCTCCTATCTCATGCCAGAAACTGTATTGAAAGCAATTTTAACAGATGTAACTAATACAGGGCTAAATATGTGCACATGGTGGGGCGCCTGGGTGGCTCAGTTGGTTAAGCGACTGCCTTCGGCTCAGGTCATGATCCTGGAGTCCCGGGATCGAGTCCCGCATCGGGCTCCCTGCTCGGCGGGGAGTCTGCCTCTCCCTCTGACCCTCTTCCCTCTCGTGCTCTCTATCTCTCATTCTCTCTCTCTCTCAAATAAATAAATAAAATCTTTAAAAAAAAAATAAAAAAAAATAAATATGTGCACATGGTGTATTGTAATTTTATAACCAGGAGTTCTGCTGGATCTCTAGTCACTCTATCCTGGATTGCTATAGAGTTTGATCACTCTGTATTATATTAGTTTCCCCATTTGCTAAATGGACAGGGATGTATTTACATATAATATATATATTATACTATATATATGTAATATATGCTATTGTGATATATACCATAAGTAATCAATACTTGTCCAACATATTAATATCCCTTCACAAAGGCACAGCAACGTACAGTATTGTTGCATTGCCTCTTTGTGTCCCTGTGGCTGATTTGCCTTCAGCAGCTGGGGAAGTAGTCTTAATTCTGAGTTGTTTTGCTGTGGACAGATGGACCTCATCTTTCTTACTTTACTTGAACTAGATTGCCCTCTCGGGAACTTTTTCTTTATCTTTGAAAATCCCCAAACCTCAGATCTCACCACTCAGATATAAGTGATAACAAAATAAGCAAGCAAACAAAAAAGGTTTAATTTAAAAGACAAAATCAATAATAGCTTATCAATGTGAACAGATTATATTATTTGGCAATGTTACCCATCAGAACAACATGTAAAGAATAAACTACACACTTACTACCGTGTTATTAACACTGTCTACTCGCCTTCTTTGAGATGCAGGTAACAACTAATTGAATATTAACACCACCACATTCCAACAGGGTAGACATTATGGAGCAAATCAATTCTCCCAGTCATCTAATTCTGTCCATTGCTGTGACCACTTATTGTGCAAGGTGTTTAATAGGTTTACTGAAGCAAATAAAAATGAATGACATGGATTTCTCATTCTTTAACTTTTACTAAATACTTCTTGAATGTATGACATGCCAGGAACAGTCCCAATAGAATATTGGGATCTTTAAGGAACTTTGGAAAAAAGGAAGACACAACTTGTTTTCTTCCTATCTTTATAAAGGTGGAAAATCTTGGTAGGGCAGTTTATAAAACATGAAACTTAGGATATAGAGTAATTTAAGAGCATGGGATTTTTTTAATCAGACAGACCAAGGTCTGAACTCTGCCAATGATTTTCCCAGGTAACTTTGGACTAAGTTATATAATCTCTTGAAATTTCATTATCTTCATTTGTGTATAAAATTCCATTTAGTAGTCCAAAATTAGTTGAATGTTGACAAACTAATGCATGACTCAGTTAGTAAAAGGATGTTTATAAGATGGTGTGGGGAAGACATGATTAAATGCCCAGTATTGAGTACATGCTGCTGCCGCTGTTGAAACTGTTGTTGCTTCTGCTACTACTATCACCATCATCATTACTACTGCCATCACTACTACTGCTGTTAATACCACCACTACTTCTGTTACCACCACCACCTCTACCACCATTACTACTACTATTACTATCATCACTGCTACTACCATTACCACCACTATCACTACCTCCATCACTACCACTACTACTTCCAACACCACCACCACCATGTCTACTATTACTACTACCAGTACTACTATTACTACCACCACCAATACTACTATCACCACCACCACCATCACCACCACTACTACAACTATTATTACTTGCTTATCTTTAGGATTGTCATCATTACCAATCGCTGTTGTCATCATCACTGTCATGATCATCATTTTCTTTAAGTGAGATGAAATAATGAGTTCCCCAAATCTGGGAGACAAGATGTCTCTTAGATTCTTCTGAATGCTTTGAAAGTTCTCATTCCTATTCTTGGCAGCTTCAACTTTATAGAATGATATCAGTGTCAGTCAGGAAAGAGGTTCAAGACAGAAACTACCTATGTTAGACTTATAGCTCATCCAAAACTCATTTGTTTTAAAATTAGTATCAATAATGAAAATCAAATACAAATATAGGCTGGAAATTAAAAAGATAATTAAAGATGTACAGATATTTAGGTCAAATAGAAATAAAAGGAACAGAGCCATCCAAGAAATAAGTGAATATTTAGAAAGAACAGATTTTTATTTTTTTTTAATTCCAGTGTAATTAATGTACAGAGTTATATTAGTTTCAGGTGTACAGTATAGTGACTCAACAATTCTATACATTACTCATGCTCATTATTGTAAGTGTACTCTTAATCCCCTTCACCTACTTCACCCATCCTCCCACACAGTTCCCCTCTGGTAACCATCAGTTTGTTCTCTATATTTAAGAACTTGGTTTTTTTGTTTGTCTCTTTTTTTCCTTTGTTCATTTGTTTTGTTTCTTAAATTCCACATACAAGTGAAATCATATGGTGTTTGTCTTTCTCTGATTGACTTATTTCACTTAGCATTATACCCTCTTGATCCATCCATGTTATTGCAAATGGCAAAGTTTTATTCGTTTTTATGGCTGAGTAATATTCCATTATATTTATATCCATTATATAACATCCATTATATAGCTATAATTTCCTGTCTAAAGCTATTAGAAAGCTCGCTGCTTCTCTTTTCCCATTGCTTGCATCAGTTTCAGCTTTCTCTCACCTGCTGAGTAACTTATCACTGTTCCCCTTGCTCTAGTTTTAAAATACTATTACTTTCATTAATAATACATAATATTATTAATATTTTCCCATATTTATGCTTGTGTATTAATTTTAATGTGTGTTTTTGTATTGTATTGTTTATGTATTAATATTAGTAATATGGCATTTGTTCATAATATTAGTTCATTTATATAATTTCTAACTCATATTATTGCACATTAATTTCTCAACATCATTGATGAACAACTATTAATTTCTGTTTTCCTATACCATTCTTTTTTCTTTATATATTTTACTAAAAAAATCATTTTTATCTATTTTTTTCTCCCTCTCTCTCTTTTTTTTTTTTCTTAAAGTAATCTCTATCCCTAACATGGGGCTCAAACTCACAACCAAAGATCAAGAGTTGTGTGCTTTACGGACTGAGCTAGCCAGGTGCCCCTCTACTTTTGTTGTCGTATTTTTTTTAGAACAAAATGGTGACATGAATTTCATAGCCCATGTTTAAACAGAAACTCTTGTGTTTTTCAATGTCAGTTTTTCAGTCCTACATTTGGTGCTCCCTGGTTTATTGTGCCATGCTTTGGCTTCTGTTTGCTTCCTTAAAGAAGGCAGAGTGAGAGCTTGGGACATGTTTGCGTTCATAGGTTAACCATATACTATTAGTTGGTAAGATAATATAATGGTTATTTTAGCTAATGAAAATGAAAAGCCATCCCTGTTGTTGCAAACAGCAAGATTTCATTGTTTTTATGGCTGAGTAATATTCCATTGTGTGTGTGTATGTGTGTGTGTGTGTGTGTGTGTGTGTTTACACCACATCTAACCCTGTATGTTAACTATATTGGAATTAAAATAGTTAATAAAACAACAACAATGAAGAAAGAAAATGAAAAGCCATATAAAAAGGAGTTCTTAAATTAAGAGAAAAAGGTATAATATATATCCTAATTTGAAAATTAGAGAAAAGAATGTTTCTTTTTTTTAGTTTTTTTTTTTTTTAGTTTTTGATATAGTGTTCTACGATTCTTTAGTTGCATATAACACCCAGTGCTCATCACAACATGTGCCTTCTTTAATACCCATCACCCAGTTACCCCATACCCCCAGTTCCTTCCCTTCTGTAACCCTTAGTTTGTTTCCCAGAGTCCAGAGTCTTTCATGGTTTGTCTCCCTCTCTGATTTCTTCCCATTCATTTTTCTCTCCCTTCCCCGCTGGTCCTCTGCACTAGAATGATTGTTTCTATTTACTTGGCATTAACTACATGACAGGTACTGTACTCAACACTATTATAATGATCTTACCTAATTCTTTTTTTTTTTGACTGTGCTTTATTTTTTATTAAACTATTTTATTAAATTAAACACATAAAATATTTATAATCTATGTGTAAGGAAAAGGAACAACAATAAAATGAACATATATATACCTACCACCTAGACTAAGAAATAGAACATTTTTTTTTGCTCCAGATTACGTTTATTTTGAATACATATGTTTTTGTTTTTTGTTCTGTTTTGTTTTGTTTTTCAGTATGTGCCCTCTTTAATACCCATCACCAGGCTAACCCATCCCCCCACCACCCTCCCCTCTAGAACTCTCAGTTTGTTTCTCAGAGTCCATAGTCTCTCGTGGTTTGTCTCCTCCTCCGATTTCCCCCCTTCATTTTTCCCTTCCCTTTTCCCCTTTTTTTAACATATAATGTATTATTTGTTTCAGAGGTACAGGTCTGTGATTCACCAGTCTTACACAATTCACAGCACTCACCATAGCACATACCCTCCCCAATGTCTATCAGCCAGCCACCCCATCCCTTCCACCCCCACCACTCCAACAACTCTCAGTTTGTTTCCTGAGATTAACAATTCCTCATATCAGTGAGGTCATATGATACATGTCTTTCTCTGATTGACTTATTGCGCTCAGCATAATACCCTCCAGTTCCATTCACGTCATTGCAAATGGCAAGATTTCATTCCTTTTGATGGCTGCGTAATATTCCATTGTATATATATAGTGCATCTTCTTTATCCATTCATCTGTCGATGGACATCTTGGTTCTTTCCATAGTTTAGCTATTGTGGACATTGCTGCTATAAACATTGGGGTGCACATAGCCCTTCGGATCCCTACATTTGTGTCTTTGGGGTAAATACCCAGTAGTGCAATTGCTGGGTCATATGGTAGCTCTATTTTCAACTTTTTGAGGAACCTCCATACTGTTTTCCAGAGTGGCTGCACCAGCTTGCATTCCCATTACCTAATTCTTATAATAACTTTGCTATGTACCTTATTTTATAGATGACAAAATTAAAATTTAAAGAACTTGCCCAATAACAGAATTGGTTAAAATCCAAACCTAGTACTCTTTCTATATACCCATGTTATAATAGGATGATAGTGGTCAAGCAAAGGAAAAGTTTTCTTATACATTGCTAAAGAAAGTGTAAATTGATATAATCTCTATAGAAAATTTTGGCAATATTTATCAATATTAAAAATTCATGTATTTGTTGACTCAGAAATCCCACTTTTGAAAATTTATGCTACAAATCTAAGTATACACGTATGATGTAATAATGGACACACTTAGGTGTTAGGGCTGAGAAATGGTTGGATGTGTGATAGGTATAGAGGAATGTTACCTTATAAAATGAAGCTTTGTAAATGTCAAAAAATTTAGCCAGGTGAATATGTTTCATGTTCAAAATATATTAAAGACCCTGTTCCAGTTTTTGATAACTTATGTTAGTGTATTCACATGGAAATAATAACTTATGGTTCCATAGAAAAAATATACCAAGAGTATATGTACATGTCTGAGGATGTATGTATGTCATGTATTTTATAAAATTATTTCTGAATATCATCGATATTAAAGCATTTATTTTAGGAAGACTTAGGGAAATCCCAATAAGAGATGGAAGGAGGGAAATAACCTGAATTGGGAAATGGGTGTTAGGACTAGTTCTTTTTCCTAACTTTGTCTACATCTGTGCTGCTCTCACAGCCTGTTTAGATATACCCTGGTGAACTTCAGTACTCCAGCAGAAAAAGGAGTTCTCCAAACTAGTGCCTACATAGCTAACATGGGACCAATGTAAAGTGTTCAGCACCCCATCAGCTAAGATTTAAAGCTACCATTAATGAATTTACTGACCATATGTGTGTCCAAAGGTTGGGGCTTCTTGGACAAATGAGGTGCAACAGCAGACACATCAAATTGGGAAGTGGTATGTCTATCATTCTGACATTTCCTACCCCTGTCTTGATCACCTCATCCATTGGCATCTGTTGCCTTCATTCAGACACATACTTCTGCAGTATCAGACCTACCTTCATAATCCACACATAGGTTTCTTATAAAATATGAAGATCGAGATGGCAGAATCTATAAGCATTCAAATAGGTTTTTCATACTTGCTATCCTACAATAGAACATACCACACCAGAGTCAGTTTGCTATTATTTTGACTGTGATTATTGGTAAATGTAATATTAATTCTTCATTGTGCTTCATATTGTCTTTGAAGCCTTTTGATTCTATGTTAGAGTCTTGATTCTGTAGCAAAATTCCCTGCCTATTGGACTTAGTCATTTTTAGATCAACCTGATCAAAACTGCATTTATGACTAAAAAAATGCAATGAGGTAAATCATTTGGTGTTCTTATTCTTACACAAGCTACTTTCCCTTCCAGGTAATTAAAGATAAATACAGTGGAGCAGAATTATGTGTACAATTTTTCTTAGGTTGTCCAGATTTTAGTGTCTGTCTTCTCATAAGGTGGAACTTCATGTTTCATTTATTCCTAATATCAACAAATATATCTATTAAAATGTGTTAAAGTTAAGGAGGCATACTATTTAAAAAAAATGCTGTAAGCCTTCCAGGAATTTCTCTACTATTCAGTCCTAGAGATGTAATGGTATCTTATTGGCACAAATAGTTCAAATGTCTAGAGATCTGGCTAGACTTTCATTCTTTCCTTTCATAATAAATACCATACTAGATTGTATTCCATCAGCCATAAATGTACTTTATGAATGGATTAATTTTAACTTTACAAGAGTTTTGCTGCCTACTTGAGAAGATAACCCCATAAAAGAAGTGATCCTATTGTATACAATGTGGCATCTTGACAGATTCAGGCATGTTTATCAGAGACCATATGCCAGGATGACCTACCCACCATTAGAGGGCATCCATGTCTCAACACAGCCATTTGCTGCCAGTGTCATAACTCAACAACTTTGTGTCATATGGTGTTTTAAGACTTGTATAAGCAATTAGAAGAAATAAAGTTTCTAGTCAGTATTTTGTGGACATACGTGTTCTTATATTGCTTAAAATATTACACAAAGGCATTGACTCAAAAAATAAACCACATATTAAAATAGTCAAAACTCTCTATCAAAAGTGCTATATGGCATCTTTTAATGACCTGCAGATGAAATTTCATAGTGTATGAATTTTGATACAACTGTAGTCAACATCACAGTCTGTGCCTATGGGATTCCACAGTAAAGACCAAAAAAAGGAAAGCTAAATGGTACACACATATATTTTTATAATCTTAAGACATACAAATCATTAGCTAGTTTAGATGTTTGATTTTATTAATACCTGGATTTTTGCCAAGCCATCTGTAGTTACAAGTCCCAGTTGATTGGTTTTCACAGGAACTTTCTTGTTCGAGGGCAGATACTGCTCAGTTTTGCCTACTTATTTGAACATACAGCTCACATATGATTTTCCCCTGAAAAGAGTCTCCGCTATTACAGGATGATTATTGCTTAGTCATCCTGCAATCAGTTGTTATGGGAAGAGGAGTAGGTGGAAGATGGATAGACTCTAAGGAACTCTTTAAGGAAAAAGTTGAAGCAATCTTCAGTGGGAAAAGGGGGAAATATTACAAAGAAATTCTTTCTGGAATAGATCAATAACCAGAACATTACCCTTTGAACCTATTGTCATAGTAAATCTATTTAATATTTTCTCTCCAGAGACTAATTTTTAAATTGACTTATATTGGGGCACCTGGGTGGCTCAGATGGTTGGGCGTCTGCCTTCGGCTCAGGTCATGATCCCAGGGTCATGGGATCGAGCCCCACATTGGGCTCCTGGCTCAACGAGGGGCCTGCTTCTCCCTCTGCCTCTCTCCCTGCTCATGCTTTCTCTCTCTCTATCTCTGTGTCTCAAATGAATAAATAAAATCTTTAAAAAAATTGACTTATATTATCTAATACAACTTTTTCACACAAGTAAAAACAACCCCACAAAACATCCCATGCCAAAGAAAAGAGGAAACAACGGTTTTCTTGATTTTTAGGGAGAAAAAAAAAATACACACACATGCAAACACCTTATAGGAAAAAATGAAATCCCCATTTATTTATTATATTCAGAATTAAGGTTTAATCTTATGTAGTATACTTACATTTACATAAATGGAAGATGAATTAGGGAAAAGATAGTATGAAATAGAGAAAATTATAAAGTATAGCAAAAATTCACTATATACTACTTACATTTAATAGCAAGAGTTAAGAAATCTAATACTGTAGTTATCAGGGAGTATATTTTTGGCAATTTCAGGCATCTAAATATATCTATTTAAAAAATATCTTTGTTTCTCAGTGTCTTTAAACTCAGCCTTATTGAGGTTTATTTTATATACAATAAAATTCACTAATTTTAACTGTACATTTTGGTTAGTTTTCATAAATGTATACAGTTGTGTATTCTCAACTGGAATCATGATATAGACCATTTCCATTAACCTAAGAGTTGCCTTCTACCCTTTTGTATACAAACCACTTCCCTCACCACTAGTTCCTTGCAAAAACTGATCTTCCTGTCACCATTGTTTTTGCCTTTTCTAGAATTTCGTATGAATTGAATAATACAACATATTCTGTTTTTTGACTATCCTCTTTAACATAGTGTGATGCTTTAGAGAGTCAACTATGTCATTCCATGTGTCAATAGTTAGAATATTTAGTTCCTGAAAGCTATCCCACTGTATGGATATGCCACAAATTGTTTATCAGTTCATCAGTTGATGGACATTTTGGTTTTTTTCTAGTACTTTGCCTATTATAAATAAAGCATCTGTGAACATTCAAGTACAAATCTTTTTGTGATCACATGTTTTCACTTTTCTGGTGTAAATGCTTAGAAGTGGAATTACTGGATCATATGGTAAGTATGTGTTTATAAGAAACTAGTTTTTGCCAAAATGGCTAAACTATTTTGCATTTCCACCAGCAGTGTCTGAGCATCCCTGTTGCTCCACATTCTCACCGATATCCTATGTAGTTCTTGATCAATGCACTCTTTTAACCGTGAACCACACAGTAAGAATTTCATTTTACATTACAGACCATGATGCATACACATACCTGAAATGTTTTAGGAAACAATATTTTGGTTTACTACAAAGAAAGTAATCTGAATTTTATTTTCTATTTTATTATATCTTGCTAAAAAATAAAGATGCATGTCTTAACTACTAAACTAATTGTACAACTTACCAATAGTTTGACCAATAGTTTAGCATAGCTCATAATTTTGACACACTAATACATAGCCACACAAATATCTAATTTTAGGTTGTTGTCTTATTTTTATAATGAGACTATAGATAATATAAATGTTTTTTTCCACCAAGGATCTGTTGCTTGAGATTAGAAGGGAAAGCTGACTGAAGGATTAGTCTGGGTTTGGGATTTTTCCAAATAGATGAGATTGACTTAAAACAAGGCAGGAGATTGACAGAAAGTGGTTGAACTTTACATTGAATCGGGGCTGGTGTGTTAGTGGTAACAAGCCTGTACCACAAGATGGACCACATTTGGCCACAGTTTAGGGCCATTATCCAGCCATCACCCTCAGCCACCAAAGTGACTATCTTTTCTTTTCACCCTTTCAAAAGACTTTGCAACAGAACCGGTGTCAATAAAAGGATGGGTTTAGAAAAAAAAAGTTATTACAATGGTTAAAATTTATTTAGAAAAAAGACTGAAATTATTATCTAAAACTATTAGGTTTAGCCATTTTAGTTATTCATACATTGCCCTTAATCTGTTTTTCATGTTTGTTCAGGAATTAGTTATAGTAAAGTGATCAGTGACTGAAATTCAAGAGGCTAAAGATATTAAATGAGGTTGTATTAGAATGATATTCAGTTTTAAGACAATGGATTCATAAAAGGTAAAAAAAATATTTTCCAGTTTAACTCATGAATTTTGTTTCATTTTTAAAAATTTTGCACTGGCCTCTGCTTTTCCTCTTAAAATTTACCAACATTATTTCTTCCACTAATGAAAATTCAGCTAAAAACTGGTCTTTTTAAGGTCTTATATTAAAGGAAACCATATAAAGTTGCAGAAATTATTAGTACACTGATTCAACATTTCAGATTAGCAAAGGAACATGGTCCAAGGTCACTGAATAAATTATACTGTATCACAAAATGAAAATTACACCCTGACATAGTATCATTTTAATAAAAAATGAAAATGGGATTTATGACCCCCTTTCTTTGGGCTACTAATGTTCATTGCCAAAAGATGAATCCCTTCTGTGACATTAAATGTGAGATGGGCTACAGAAAATGTTGTGGACTAATTTACTTGCCAAGAAAAGAAGCAAAGTGTATATACATGCATGTGTTTTTATACCCATCTGCTATCATGGTGGAGCCAAATATATTTGAGGCAAACAAATCAGGCCAAATAAATTCATTTTTCTTCAGTACAATAATGGAAAACTAATGAATAAATGAGATGCAGGTCTCACAAAATTAACAGAAGGAGAGTAACAAAGCTGGTTAGGAAGACTTGACAGCCATGTGAACTGCATCAGGGAAAAATAATTTAACATAGCCCTTCTAGGAATCAGTGGTAGACCATGGTCAGTCTGGAGGGACATGTATTGAGTCTCTAATAAGAAACCTCCAAATATAATATTAATAAATACTGTCATTAATAACTCATAGAAGGAAATAAAGGAATATGAAAAGCATAATTTAAGGATGGAACAAGTATAAGGGCACTGTAACATGATCTGAGTTTGGATCAGCATACATTATACCCTGATTAAATTTGAGAAATTGGTTAAAACGAAGATGATGAAATCCATTTAATACAAATGTAAAGTAGCTTGGTGATGGCAGATACTAACAACAGATGCCCTCATTCAGAATGACAAAAAACTGAGACAGACTCTGTAGGATGGTTGGATGCATAGCTTAATGAAGCTGTTAATGAGATAAATTTTACTAAACATGTCATGGAGGAATATGTTCTCTGGCAATTAATATTTTTATTTTGTCCTAAAGAGAAAACATTAGTTTACAAACTCTAAAATTTCTAGATGCTGCTCGTCAGTTGCTTTATTAAAATCCTTATTGACAAAGAAAGATATTGCAAAGCACAATTAATAAAGAACATCCTTCTACCAAAGCACCCTTTGCCTTTTTTAGGATAATCTTTTCTTAATACAATGTTTGCTTGGCACTGCTCCATCTTTATAACTCCTGTTTATAAAGATTGTCTTTTCTGCTGCAACCCATTGGGCCTTGATCTATACCTCTGTTTCCATTTCCAACCTACTTACTTACTGAAGCCCCTATATCCAATCTATTTCTGCATTTTGCTAAAAAAATATTTCACTTTCAACATATTAAAAATGTCCCTCCTCTCTATAAAGTGTCTTTTCCTAAGACTTTATTTTCCTTTGAACATGTGGCATCAGTGGCCCTCCACCTCTTCTTTAAAATGCTGTTCTCTTTTACTTCTGCATGCATATCCTTTCTCCTCTCTCTTCCCAACTCTGACCCTTCCTTCCTGGTCTTTTTAAGAACCTCTTCTTTTTTTCTACCTACTAACAATGATGTTTCCCAAATCTGTGTCCTCAAATACCTTCTTTCCTCTATACGCTCAATCTATTGATGCCTTTACTCTTCAGGAATAGAGTTAACACGCTGTCATTATCTAATGCTCCAATCAGCCTTGAACTTTTTACCATAGTCTTATTTTAGTAACTTATTCCACTAGCTTAAAATATATATTTATTTGAATTTCCATATTTCAAATTTAATACTTTCCCTAGAAGCAGGATTCCATTTGTAATCATTTTCTTACTTGCTTATATGAATAGAACCACTATGCTCCCTCTCTGCTAGATTTTTACTCTTTCATTTCCCATTCCCCTCATTTATTTCTATCAAGTCCCTCAGATTAGACCATGTCTCTCCAGGTTCTGTGTGGTCCCTGTGCTCCATGCACTTCTTACACAGCAGCCAATTCCTGGGAAGTCTTTCTACATGGTCTCAGTGTCTTAACTATGTCCAATCCCCATCCAGCCTGCACTCTGCTGCCCACACAAATCTCCGTAATATACAACTTCTACCATATCACTTTTCTGATTAAGAACTTTCCATGGTTTCCCCAAACCCAGTGTATCAAATCAAAGATCCTCTGACTATAGTTCAGTCTTTCACATACAGTTTGTCCCCTTGTTACCAGAACAGTGTAATTCCCCACTCATCTCCAATGTAGAATGTCTGATTTAATTATGCCATCTTCATGTTTATTCCCACTTTATGCTTTAGTCATGATGCTTTTCTCATCTGACATAACAATAATTTCAAACCAAGATTTACTTATAATTACAGCCTGTGATTTATCCCCAAAATGTAAGCCTTTTTTTTGTTTGTTTCAAAAGAAAGGGTGAACGATGCCCAGTAGTTCCATAGACATTTTTTTCTTTAATTTTCAGCTTACTAAAGTCACTACCAAATGGTCAGGTTATTCAGAGTTACTATAATTTTAATTCCTAAGCAAAAATGAGAAAATACAGTTTGCTGAAGATACATAGTATTTTGTATCTTTTATTATTGTTTTTATTAAGAATGCTATATGTGTCAACATCATAAAGCTTCTACTTCACATGAAACAGAGGGTTGGTATGCGTAGAATATTAAAGAAGGATTTGGTGGTGGTTGTTATAGGTACAACATCAATGTTATTTTTTCATTTTTCATTTTTAGTTACAGAAAGTTTTGCTTTTACTCCCAAATCAGTGTTAATTTAGCTCCATCATGTATCATTTAGTTTGTTGTGAGAGGATTCATTAATCCTACAGTATGTATTGATGTATATTGTTATCAAAAATGTTGTCTGATAATTATTGCATTACTAGACTTTAAGACATATACAGGTTGCAGTTAAAATATGAATCCATATACCCCTATTTCCAAGTGCATACAAAATTTAAAAATTGTATATTGGTACATCATTGTTTTCCCCCACAAAAGGGGTAACAGGTGGAGTAGGTCTTTTGCCCTGCATAAAAATAATTTCAGAAGCATTGATTTAAAAGATCTAACCAGGTTTTCTTGTTTAATAGGTCCTCCTACCCCAAAGCTTGTTCACAGGTCTCTTATAAAGTGTATGTTCTAGGCTAAACTTGTTTTCCCTTTCATTTTAAATCTAGTTTTTGCTTATTATTTAGTCTTTTGGATTTGATGAGGGCAATAGAGCATGCTAGCAAAAAGCAATGTCTTTGTAGCCTAACCTAGTATGATGTTAGGCTCTTCTGTTGTCTAGTATAAAATTGAGAACATTACTTATGGTCCCAGTTTTCTCATATCTAATATGGGATATTGCTTACATGTGTGATCATTTGGGAGCACTAAATGAAGCAGTCGGTAGCATAAAGTAAGTCCTCAATAAACATTGCTATCAATATGCTTTTCCTATTGAGCCCACCAGTGCCTGGGACTAAATATTCAGTTCACCTTTATTCTTGCATAAGTCAACTTTATTTGGTCTGTAGGTTCAGAAACTCAGTTAAACAACGATGTATAAGAAGTATACAACAATATTTCACACAGGTGGGAAAATATCCTGTGATGAGAAAAAAATGGCCTAGGGATTTGATAGCTCTCAATTTTCTTTTCCTGTCATTCATTTTTTGCTTTATTATTTGCATTCACTTCATTATTCTTCTGTTTTCAGGCTGAGTTTCTTTGCTTCTGAGTCTACAGAGTGAAAAATATGGCTGACAATAGCTTGTGAGTTTTCTGATTCCCAGTCTGCTCAACCAAAGAAAGATGACATACAAACCCAGTTCAGAACAGCCAGTTGGTCCAACTAGAGGAGGAGAGGATTGTCCTAGTTCGAATATTGGGCCCACTCTGAATCTATCATTTATGGTAGGGGAGAATACTTTTACATGGACATGGCTGCTTCCGCTATAACCACATATATGGAACATTTCCCAGAAAATGGGGCCTTTTTCAGAAAGGAAATCATGAAAGCTGGCTAAATGACTTAATAGATGTCTTTATTGTTATCAATACTTGCTCAGTCTTCATTCCCAAGCCCAGATCATAGCTACAAAGGCCCATCTTTTCCTGGGAGGAGAGGTTAGGAATCAACTTATTTTCCTTTTTCCATGTATCCAAATTCTATTCATTCTTAAGATCCAGCTCACTTAACAATCATCCTCCATTAACACTTTAAGATTATTTACTGTCTAATATCTTTTCAAAAACCTCTGAATATAGAAGTAGGTTAATAGAGTTCATAGAATATATAACACTAATTTACTGTCTTATAATTTCAAGTCTTTGGGCTATTTTCTTTCTATTGTATTGTCTGTCTTTGTTATAATGATATACAAGATACATCTTGTATATTCTGTGTATGAGTCTGGGGTAGTTTAAATAAATGACCACAAAATTCATTGACATTCCTCCTATCTTGAGGTGAGGTCTTTGTCTTCTACCCTTGATTCTGGGTGAGCCTATAATGGCTTTGACCAGTACAATATGATAAAAATAATACCATGTGACTTCTGATGCTAGGTTATAAATGACAGTAAAGCTTCTACTTTGTCTCCTGGAACATTTGTGCTGAAGTCCTGAGCCACCATATAGGAAGTTCTACTGCCTGCATCATGCTATAGAGGACATCTATAAGCACTGAGAGGTCATATTTAAACTTTATAGTTCCAATCCAGGCACCAGGCACATGAGTTAAGGAATCTCCAGATGATTCTAGTCTCTACCATCAAGTCACTCTCTGCTTTTGTTTGCCTCCTCCCCTATGGGGCACACTCAGGATCAGGGACAAGCCACCCCCACTGTGTCACTTGCAGATTTCTAACAACCAAATGCATTAGTATACTAAAATAATTGTTTAATGACTTTAAATTATGGGATAATTTCTTGCACAACAATAGCAACTACAACAGTGTACTTTGTCAGTTAGATGAACTGTCCCACCTTATAGCTTGCTTTTTTTGTTTTCTTTCTTTTTTAAGTGTTTATATTTCACATACAATATTGTGTAAGTTGAAGGTGTACAACATATTGATTCAATACATTTGTATGGCAGTATGATTGCCATAACAGCGTTAGTTAACACCTCTAACACCATTTTATTCTTTTAATGATAGCTCTTGATGAAGACAAGTCTAATATTCAATATTATTATTATAAAGAATAATGTTATAGTGGTTCTGTTTGATAAGTGCCTTCCTACCCCAAGGTCAACAAGATTTTTTCTTATATTAACTGTTAGAAGCTTTATTGTTTTATTTTTAATCTGCAATCCAATTGAAATTAATTTTTGTACATCGTGTAAGAGTGAAGATTGATTTCTTTTTTCTTAAAATTTTATTTATTTGTCAGAGAGAGAGAGAGAGAGTGCAGGAGCCCACACCAGCAGCAGGAATGTCAGGCTGAGGGAAAAGCAGGCAGAAGGAGAAGCAGGCTCCCCTCTGAGCAAGGAGCCGGCTGTGGGACTCCATCCTAGGACCCTGGGATCATGCCCTGAGCTAAAGGCAGATGCTTAACTGACTGAGCCACCCAGACGTCCCAAGATTAATTTATTTTTGCTTATGAACATCCAACTGACCCAATATTGTTTATTAAAAAATAATCTTTTTCATTTATATTTGGGTTTATTTCCGAATTACCTATTTTCTTCCAGTGGTATACTTATCTTTCCATCTTACTATATCTTTATGTCTTTATATATGATTGCATAGTTTCTTTGACTTTATTTTTTTTCTGAGAAATTATAGTTCTTGACTATTTTGGGCTTTATATTTCATATGAAATTTTAAATCAGCCTTTTGCTTTGCACAAACATACACATACAAACACTTGTTAGGATTTTTATTGCAGTTGCATCAAGCCTATGGATCAATTTTGGGAAAATTTATATCTTTACAGTATTGGCTTTTTCAATTCATAAACAAGATTTATTTCTCTCTTGGGGTATTTTTAGTTTCACTCAATAATGATACAGGATTTTCTGTGTAGAAATATTATATAACTTTTGTAGGAGTATGCCTAGGTATTTGACTTTTATTTTATATTATTTTTTAGAATTTTTATTTATTTTTTAAACTCCAGTATAATCAACATATAGCATTATATCAATATATTCCATGCTCATGGATTGGGAGAAGAAATATCATTAAAATGTCCATACTACCCAAAGTAATCTACAGATTTAATCCAATTCCTATCAAAATACCAACTGCATTTTTCACAGACCTAGAACAAATAATCCTAAAGTTTGTGTGGAACCACAAAAGACCCCAAATAGCCAAAGCAGTCTTGAAATAGAAGAACAAAACTGGAGGTATTTTTCATTTTTAAAAACTGTTTCATTTTCTATTTTATTCTGATGGATTGCATTTTTGTTTTGTGTATGTGTGCATGTATTGATCTTGTACAGTGAGTTTGTTAAATTTATATATTTGAAGTAATTTTATTCCAAGATGCTTGTAGATTTTTTTCATATACAATTGCTTTGTTTAAAAATCATAATGCTGGGACACCTGGGTGACTCAGTGGTTTAAGCATCTGCCTTTGGCTTGGGTCATGATCCCAGGGTCCTGGGATGGAGTCCCACATCCGCTCCTTGCGGGAGCCTGCTTCTCCTTCTACCTGCTGCTCCCCCTTTTTCTCTCTTTCTGTCTCTCTCCCTCTCTGAAAAATAAATAAAATCTTTAAAAATAAAATAAAAATCATAATGCTTTTATTTCTTTTTTTTTCTATTTTTTTAAGTTTATTTTTCAGCCCTAACTAGGACTTTTGTTCCAATATTTAATAGAAATCGTGATATTATTATGTTAGTCACATACAGTACATCATTAGTTTTTGATGTAGCGTTCCATGATTTCATTGTCCTTTCTTGAATTGCCTTGTCATGTATACGTATTTAGTGATCATTTCTCCTGAGGCTCCTCTTAGTTGTGACAATTTCTTGACTTTTCCTTGTTTTCGATGACTTTGATAGTTTTCAGTATTATAGATTAAGTATTTTGGAGAATATCCCTTGTGTGGGAGTTTCTTGTTTTTTCCACACTTGGACTGAGATAGTATGTTTGAGGGAAGAAGGCCACAGAGGTAAAGTGCCATTCTCATTACATCATGTGAAAGGTACATACTATCAATGTGATTTATCACTGTTGGTGTTAACCTTGATCCCCTGGCCTGAGGCAGTGTTTGTCAGGTGTATTCTTGGCAAACTTACTCTTGTTTTTCTCCCTTTACATGCTGTACTTTCTGAAGAAAGTCACTATGTGCAGCCCATACTTAAGACCTATGGATTTATACTCCTTAAAGGTGGAATATCTACATAAGTTGGGATTGTTTTGCACAGGAGATCTGTCTATTCTCTCCATTTATTTATTTGTTTAATGATTTCTTTATTTTGGTATGGTCCCCATCCATAGTTATTTTATACTTTGGGTTATAATACAAAATTTATTTGTTGCTCAAATTGTTCCATCTTTGACTCTTGGGAACTCTTTCAGTTGGATCCTGTATCACTTTGACACACTAACATCATTGTGAGGATTTTTGTTGTTGTTGTTGATTTGTGTTCTGAGCACTACAACATAGTCCAGGCTCATCTTGCATATTCCCTGCCCCTGTCCTGCTCCTAAAAAGATTTTCCAAGGAACCTTGCTTTCTTTTATTGGAGAATGGTATTAGAAACCAAGATCAGGTTGTTAGGTGTGTTCTCTCATATCATTTTTGATAAATTATATTTTTCTAGGTATTTTACCTTTTGCTCATGTTATCAAATTATCAGAACAAACTTGTTTGTAATATGTTCATATAATGTCATGTGATCTGTAGTGATGTCAGTTTTACGATTCGATATTATTTGTACAATTTTCTTTTCCTTGAATAGCTTTCATAAGGTATACAAATGTTATCTGTGCCAAAGAAACAAATTTCGGCTTTATTGAATCTCTCAAATATATGTCTATTTTCTATTTTTTTACTTAAACTTTTGGTTATTACCTTCTCCCTGTTTCTTTCACTTTGATTTTCTATTCCTTTTAAATAACTTTTTGAGACAGATAA
Organism: Callorhinus ursinus; assembly: GCF_003265705.2. Lineage (NCBI taxonomy): Eukaryota > Metazoa > Chordata > Mammalia > Carnivora > Otariidae > Callorhinus > Callorhinus ursinus. The sequence goes on along the minus strand of NW_027397063.1, from coordinate 53,425,213 downwards.
GAATATAATTAGTATTAGTTTTTCTGTTTCTAATAAGTGGGCTTAATTTAAGTTTATACATTTTTCTCAGACTAGAATTTTAGCCATACTTCACAAGTTTTGATATGTTATACTTTCATTATTTGTTACTTTAAAATGCTCTCTAAATTTCACTGTAGTTTTTTAATCTATGGGTTATTCAGACATGCACTGATAAATATTCAAATGTATGAGGATTTTTTATTATCTTTTCATTGATTTCTAGCTTAAGTTCACTATAATCACAGGCAATAATTTCTATGATTTTTAATAGTTTGATATTACGTTTGTGTGGCCCATTTGCTTTATAGCCCAGGATATGGCCCATGGGTTATACATATAAACATATGTATTGTGCAGTTTGTTACAGTGTTATATATGTCAGTTAGATTAAGTTTATTAACTGAGGTAATATAGACAAAATTGTTTTAGAAAAATAGTAGGTATATCGCATCAGAAATATAGCAACACCACCTGCTTTCTACATTTTTGTAACTTATAACTTTAACCTCTTCAAAGAACTGTGAAGCATTTCTAGGCTTGCTATCAGAATTTGGCAAAGTGCTATTAAGGCAGTAATTTTAGTCATTGCATACAAATTAACTTAGACTCTAGGAGGGCCAAGCAAAGTGGGGAAACTAGAAAGAATTCTTCTAAACTGACAATACTTTCTTTTCATGCATGGTTTTATAGATCTGACTGTTAAAATGTTGCTTACGTGTTTATTGTGACTTCCATTAAAAAATATTATTGCAACATAGAGACTAACCACCTTCAAACAGGAATGAGAACTAGTATTTGTAAGCAATTACAGATGTCACAAATTTCATTGTGTTATTCTATTTTAATCATTCTAGCAATCACAGAGGTATGTGCAATTATTTCCAAATATAGCTAAGGAAACTTAAGTATAAGGACTTTAATTTCTTGTCCAAGATAATAGATCTAGTCAATGGCAGAGCTGGGATTTTACTTAGGGTTCTGTTTCCAGAACTTTTATTCTTTGGACTATATTACATCTGTACTGAAAAAGGGATTAAGAAAATATACAACCCATGTATGTAGTATGGAAATAATTCAAATAGCAGGAAGCAATCCTGAAAAGATGTGTTGATCTCATCCACTTTACTTGTTTCTCTCATTTTTTCCCTCTGTTCTTTCAGTCATAAAATTTTAAAAATATGAAATCAGGGCTGAAGATAAACTTATCGAGGAATATTTTGTCAACACTTTAATACTTGGTGAATTAAGAATATTAATAATATAAGCAGCACTTAAAATCTGTTGAGAAAGATACATGAATGTAACTTCAATTTTTTTTTTAAATTTCACCCTCTATTTGCCAGAAAGGGTATCAATTTAGTTATTCAATTTTAAAAATGAGATCTATCTCTTCAAGAATGGGTGTATAATGGAAAGCCATATTTTAATGCCCTCCATCAAATGACAAGGGAACTTCATCCTACAAATTCCTGAAACACAGACCAATGAAGAGAACTGAATGAAAAGTGAGAGATTGTGAAAGCAAGTTCAAAACACAAGGATACAGGGATGCCTGGGTGGCTCAGTTGTTAAGCGTCTGCCTTCGGCTCAGGTCACGATCCCAGGGTCCTGGGATTGAGCCCCACATAGGGCTCCCCACTCTGTGGGAAGCCTCCTTCTCCCTCTCCCACTCCCCCTGCTTATGTTCCCTCTCTCACTGTGTCTCTTTCTGTCAAATGGATAAATAAAACCTTTAAAAAAAAACACAAGGATAGAGACATTAAAGAATGAAAAATATATATATTCAAATAACAAAAAAGGAAAGATGAAATTAAGAAGAGGGGAAAAAGAAAAGAAAGAAGAAAAACAGAGAGCTAAGGTAAAAAGTTCCAATCCTCAGTGAATCAACATCTTCCCTTCCCTTCACCTTATTTCTCTTTGCCCACTCTCATAGTTACCAAAGGCTATTTTTTAAAGTATAGATACTGTGCTGACTGTTATATGGACTAATTATACTGGTTCTGCCCCTTGTCCTCTTGGGGTTTCCAAGCCCCCAAAAAGCAAGTTTTAAATATTCTTTCATTTTGTGTAGGTGACTGTTCAGATGCAATTCAGATGTAAGTCCAAAGTCTATTGTGACCTACTAGTATATGAAGTGCAATTAGTAGCCTAAAAAAAAAAAAGAAAGAAAGAAAGAATGGAAGAGATGTGAGAAGTGGAGTAAGGATGGACATAATACCATGAGATGAAGTTTGGAGGTAAGAAAGGAGAGGACACTGAATATATTTGCAGGAAATTAAATGAAATAAGTTACTTTAAAATCGAGTTAGGAGTCTGGAGAATCCAGGGCAATCCCAGTCATTGCCCATCTGCGGGGAGAAGAAAATGGGAGGGAATGATGTAATTCAATGCAAGGGTAAGTAAGAGAGAGTGAGTGATGTGTGAGGTCCATGGGAGGGAGGAAGAATTGTGAGTCAGGAAAAGAGGGGAAAAGGGTGAAAAAATTGTGAAAACACAAGTAACTAGTAAATTAAAAAAAATAGTCCTTAAGCTTGTGATTTTCTGAATAACTGCTAAATTCAAGGAAAATTATATGGGGAAGCTCAGAAGAATTTACCTTTCTCCTCAGGCTATGTCCTCTTTTGTTTTCAATTTACTGATCTTTCACTTGAAGAACTTGTAAAGCAAAATGTTCCTTTTGAGCACAAAGCTTGTGAAAATGTGCTACAGTCAGAAAGAGGGAAGAGAATATACATGCTTTAAACGTGCCCCTAAATGGTGTTCAGAAGCAATTTCTTTACTCAACTGTAAGACCAGAACAGTTTCTGGCTTTAAAAAGTCCAACAGCTGGAAGAGACAGCATGAATGGGCTGACACATGCTTAGCCTCTAATGGTTGTTCTAAGAAAAATTATTTTTAATAGAAACATGAAATTTCAGGAGTATTTAATCTTTTGACTTTCAATTCTATGTATTTATGATTGTACCCTCTATACCCATACACTATAATTGATAATTTGCCAGATGGGATCTTCGTCCTTTGAGATGAGTTTCTGTGTTGGAATTTTGAGGTATGTGTTGTGGGGGTGGGTGTATGTGTGTGCATTTGTGCACTTTGCCATGCAGTTTGGGAACTGAAGCTGTGATATTTTTATTTTCTTGTTTTGCAAAGCTCTTTTTATGCAGGCAAAAGCCTAATGACTTTTATGCTATTATTGTTTTCAATTAATTAGAAATATCCCCCCCCCTTTGTCCATTGCGATGTTTCGCAGTCTTATTCCCTGGAGATTAATGGGGGCAGATCAGCAAATGCAGATGATTCTGCAGCAGGGATGCCAGATTCATTTTCAGGATTCAGTTTTGAGCCAGCATATTGGTCCTACCTGCTGCTTGGTGTTACAGTCATTACTGAATTTAGCAGATGGAGGGGGAGAGTTTTAAACTTGAGAACACAGATGGAGAGCAGACTTCAAAGAGAGGATTATTCTAGAGTTTAGTTAAAGGTTGTCTCCATCCAAAACAAATCCTTAGAACTGGAGTGATTAAGGTCCTTTGCCTAAGCATAGAGACAATGTAACAATTAAAAACCGCCAACCATCGGAGAAACATGTTCCAGTCAATGGTTTCAGGTTATCCATCAAGAATTAACCAAACCTAAAAACTGAAGTCTAGCTTTTTTTTTTTAAGTTTCAAAAATGTGTCTTTAAATCTTTTCCTAGCAGTAACATTACATGTAATTTTATTTTTTATAGCTAATGAGGATTGAGAGGAACAAGGTAACATGGGAAAAGGTATTGGCTGCTTCTTAAAAGCCTTTTAGATTGGTATTAACGTAGGGAGTTTACAACTGTTTATAATACGGCTAAAAGTCCAGGAGATCCAGAAACATCATCTCCCAGGAAATAACTCACATTAATTAAACTCATAAGAGAATGAGATATGAAGCCAAAAATGACAGTTTACAAGTACAGTATTGTTTTCTACACAGAGAAATTTTGTCCCTGGGAAAAATTTCTTGGATATTTGTGGAGTAAATTTCATGGCTATTTCCACAATAGGGATGACCTTGCTGATAGAACTGGACTGTTAAAATCTGTTGGAACTGTGGAGTAGAGCAGTCATGTAGCTAGTGGATTCTGGAGAGCCAGACTACCTGGGTTTGAGTTCAGCTCTGCCATTTACTAGCTGCATGATTAGATTAGATTAATCTAATACTGTATTAAAAGAGAACCTATTCAAACACTGCTATTTATATATTAAGTTACATTATATATGTTATATATATATATGTATATGTGAGATATACTCTAAAGATATATATATCCTATAGATTATAGATGTAAAATATAGAGAGAGATTATAAAATATTATAATTATAATGTTATATAACTATATATGTATAACTATATATATAGTATACATATATACTATATCATTATAGTTATATATACATAACTATATATGTTATATATAACTATACCATCCTTATAATTATGTATATAATACATTATTATAATGTATTATAATTATAGGATATATCATAATATATTACATTATTATAATATTTTATAATCTCTATATATTCTAAAGTTATTGCCTTAATTCAAGATTTAAAGCCTTGCTCTATCATTTCATTGGACAAGACCTTGGAAAAGATCTATCTAGTCCACTTTTCACACTTCTAAGTAAGAATATGAGCAAGAATACCTACCTCAGAGAGTTGTTTTGAAGATAGGATGACATGCATCTGAAGCACTAGGAGAGTGTCTGGCACATAGTAGTTGTCCAAGAAATATGAATAATTATTATTGTTCTCCCCCAGACTATACTTAGAAATACATATCCATTGTTTTTCTTTTCCTAATTCTGTTTTCAGAAGGTACCCACCAATTCTATTACCTTCTTTTGCTCTTTCAGTAGATAGCCTGTAGACATTAAAGACACTTAGACTTCAGATTTTCCTCTCAGCTATTGCTTGCTCATATGCACAAGTTTCTAGCATTTATAGAGTTTTATCTACATGCATGCATGCCGTTGTTTTAAAGTTTCTTCATCCATAAACTCATTTCATCAGCATGTATCTCTATGATAGAAGTGCTGCCTCATACTTACTTAATGGATAGGAATTTAAGAATTGAAGGAGATAAGTAATTTGACTAAATACTTCCAGCTAGAATTCACACCCACAACTTTCAGACCCAGACGTCTTTGTTAATACCTATCACACTGTGGCGGGAAGCTTCACAGGATCTTCAATGTACTGGTGATAGGAACATGCAGTAAAAAGTACTCCAAAATGTGGAAGAATTAAATGGTAGTGCATACAAATCAAGAATTGCAGATGAAATAAACTTTTCATAAAAGCAAGATGAGGTTCAAGTAAGTATAAAGTCCAAATTGAAAAAAAAAAATTAAATTCCAGTTAAATCAATTTCTAGCGTTACAAGTGTTTCAATCTAAGATAAAATCTCTAGCACATATTATGAAAATGTGGCCCGTTCATGAATAAAAGTATACCATTCACAGCAGACCTATATAGCTTCATAAACAATAAACATAAATGAGTTTTTTTCACACAGGTAATTACATTTTAGTATTCAAGATAGATTTAATTCATTACATAAAGTAAAAGTATCTTGCATTATTATATATTTTAAATTAGTCCAGTCTATTCATTTCAATTCAGTTCAATTAAATTTAATTCAATTTTATCTGATTCAATTCTATTTGATTCAATTAAAGTCAATATGTATTTATGGAATACTATTACACACAGGTATTGTGCATGGGTTAAACCTATGGGTTAAAGTAAGGCACATGCAAAAGAAAAGAATAAAGCATTTTATTTCATTGGTTTTGTTTTATAAAAAATATTAAAAATTTTAATCACACACTTTTTTTACCAATTTGAATTATAAAGCCTTCTGAAATAAAGTACCTTATAAATATGTTTCTGTTTTATATTATCACCTCCTACAGGAGACAGTAAATGATGAGGAAAGATGGTGAAAACACATGGAGTTAGGCACACAGTACTGCAACCAGTGGTGAGCTAGTAACAAGCTCTCCCTGATGAAAAAAAAAAAAAGTCCTGGATTTGTAATGTTTGCTGATTTCCCTTTCACCATGGCCAATTGCAATCAACTAATGGTCTGACAACCAGCTTTTGAAGTACCTGAGTATTTAACAAATGGCTTTCAGGGGCCATTTCAAGTAAGAGTAGGTTCCAGCACACCATTACTGTACTTTGTGTTTCCTTGATGGAGGCAGATTTGGCCATTATCCTATGTCTTCTCCATTAGACTGTAAAATGCCAACGATAGTATTTGAGTCTACTATGCATAGGTTGCAGTTCCCCATACCTGGCCCAATGCCTGGGATAGATTAGGCTCAGCAAATATTTTTTAAATGAATTGTGTCTACACTCTGGCCCCCTACACCAGAGAATTCATATCCCAATCCTCTTTAGGAAAGAAGCCTAACTACATTAATCCTTCATTCTCTGGATATCTGGTATTAAAAAGAATCCTGATATCATTGGTACTAACTTCCACCTACATTTATTTATTCAACACACTTTAATTTAGGTACCTCCCCAATGTGGCAAGAATAATGGTAAATTCTACATATGGAGATGAAAGCTATCAAGCTCTCATGAAGAAATTCATAGTCCAGCCAGAAGGAAAGACAAACAGTGACAGGTAGGGCTATGCCCATGAGAGAAGCATGCACAGAGGACTATGGCAACAGCTGGCTCTAGCCCAGCCTCTGCAGGATGATCCCAACTGGTTTCATTTAGTTCCTTTTATGCCCTCCCATGCCTAGTACTGTGCTTTCCTATGATATGTGCTGAGTTATTCACAGATTAAATGACTGATTTTTCACCCACTTTTTATATCAACAAGGACTCCTCTCTTTCAAAAATGTATTAAAAAACATACAATCTCTAATGTCAGGGAGTCAAAAATATACTTTCTTATATCTACGGACTCAGCTCTTGTTCGAAAATTATTTAAAGTGCTGAAAAAAAATGGTTAGCCTACTCACACCATCTAGCTTTACCAAGTACTACAGCTGAACCCCAAACAGAATGATTGCCATTCTTGAAAGAATAAGGCACTGTTATGGTTATCAAATAAAAAAGGACTTTATTAGCATCTCAATACGTGGCTATTAGCTCCACAATTTAGAACCAAATGAAAAGCTTGGCACGTTTTCCTCCTGTCTTACAAGCAAGTTGAGGGAAATGTCAAGCCCATCCTAGAATAAATTTTTATAAGCAGAACATTTCTAATGTTCCCCATATTTGCAATAATATCAGTGCTCTTGTCCACATCTCATTCCACATTTAGCACCTGTAAAATGGGGCTTACAGTTTATTTAATTAATGCCTTTTTTTTTTTTTTGTCTAGCTGGAGGCAAAATGATTTTTAACTTTCAACCGGAGATGTATTAATTATGCTCTTACCTGCTGGTGGAATTGTGCTAAGTGAAGTACCAGTTAGGCTGAGGTGGTTCTTACTCTTAGAAGAAGTGGAGCCTCCTCTCCATTCAGGCCTGCACTTTCCCCCACTGTCTAGATCAGCATCCGCCAAGGCCCCTAGTTACCTGTGTGAGAGCTATATTCCAACCCCATCTCATTGACTTTCCCATTGGCTGCACATGGCCAGATGCAAGAACAATTTCATTCCCACTTGCTTAAAAACAGGGTTTTGATTGTAGCCGCTACAGTCAGATATGATGTGAACTTTATCCCTATTCTGCTCTAAAATTCTACCCAACCACCACAGAATTGATCAAAGGTGGGCAGAGGAAAAGGGGAACTTGACAGAAACCAAATTGGAGAAGCAAAAAGGCCTGAATCCTATAGCTACTATGGTTTGGGGGATAACCAAAGATAGAACATTCCTTTTAAACCAGGCATTGGGGCTAATGGCTTAACACTACAAACTCTCAGCCCATGGATGAGGATCAAGCTGACTCATAAAATGCATTCTGTTCAGTTTGCAGCCCTGTTGTTTCTCAAATGGCCTTCCCTGGCAGGAACTGAGCCTGGGAAGGGAAGCCACATGTGAACACTGGGTGGGGCAGACAGAATAAGCCTCCATGTGAGCAGCTGCAAACAATCCATTTTAATTCCAAGTCAGTGTTTAAGGACCCTGGGTGTTATGGTTAGAGAGGTGGAAAGGGGGGCGCAGTTTGAAGTAAAAGTGGAATTGGATTTGGCAGGCATGTATTTTCCTACGGACTGTGCTCAATTCTTCTAATCATAGTTATTATGAATGTTTCTCTCCAATTTATTCCTCATGTCACTTCGTGCTTTCATGTTCTCCCCACCATCTGCTAGTCTAGGCTATGGAGAGTAGTTTTTGATCCTACAAATAATAAGTTGGAAAGGCGATTACTCTTAAACCATATAAACACACACACTTGACTATCCCTGACTTCTGCCCACAAGGCTAAACAACTGGGGACATCTGACAAAGGTTAGAATTATCTGAAGTGTGCAGTGACCTTGGTCATAATCATGTAATTTTCCAAGTACAAATGTCTGAGTTTATCACAGAATTATCTACAGCTACGTGACCCTGGGCACCTGCCTCTATTCTCTGGGCCTCAGTCTCTCCTTCAACAACCAGGCATAAGTCCTAAGGTATGCCATGATCATTTGCATTGTTAACTTGTTAGCAGGCCATTTTGACAATGGGGATGAAGTACAGAAATACAGAAGGCTATTTGATTAATTTAATTTGGGCCATTTTCCTGCAACGTCTATTCTATGTGTTAATCCACTAATTCTAGCCACCTTTCCTTGCTCCATTCTTTACTTCACTGCCCAGAGTCTAGTCTTTGTGTTCTCTCCATTCTCAACCTTTGGAAGCCTGTGTGTGTTTTTGATTGGGGTGCACCATGATTAAAATTGATGTGGTGATGGAGACCATTTCATTTGTCTTTTATTGTCTGAAAACTCTGTTTTAGCTGAGATAATAAAGTGCAATTCTGATATGAATGAGTTTTTAAAGCTTTAGAAAAAGTTTCCCAATGCAAAGGATATTAGCTCTGGTATCCTGGCCAAAATCCAAATGAATAATTGCATTGCTTCCTGCTAAATCTTTCCTGCAGTTTTAATTGGAGATGACATTCTTTATTTCTTTACCTCAACTGGTGTCTATTGTTCTTGAGCATCTGTTAAAACTTTGCTGTGTTTCATTTCAGTGGAGAATTCTTTGCAGTAGTTATCCTAGTATTAAATGGCCTCTTTAAATACACCCTATTTGCAGTTTGTGTGTGGGCGTGAGCAGGTGTGAGTAGAGACTTAAATACAATGATTTATAAAGTGCCTTTGGATCCTGGATAGAAAGGGCAATTTAGACCTGGGTTATCAGCATTATGTGAAAAACATGCTTCTGTAAACCAGTTACTAATTACACAATTACCTTTGGTGGCACAAGTAAAAAATGATGTGATGTTTTTCAGCAAGTTCTAGTTTTAAGTAAGTAATTCTTGGTGACAAATGATTAATTGTATTAAGTAGTCTTTACGAGATGCAATTTAGAGTAAGTCATTTTCTAAAACACACACACACACAAACTAAAACATGATAAAGTAATTGTAATCTATAATAAATTTGTCTCCCTAGAAGGAATTTTATACAGGGCAAAAAAAATACTTGATTATTATTTTCCTTTTTAGAAAAGCATTAGAGTATTTTAGCTGTATAAGGAAGGTGTAGAGGGAAAGATGTTACATACTAATGGGGTCGAGTGAAGTTTCTCACAGTGAAGTGATATTCTCCTGAATCTTATAAACAAAGATACTCCTCATAGGGGGTAATTTGGGAACTGATAATAGTTCTGATTTGAGAACAGTTGCACCTAAGGGACAAATAAAGGCATATGCCACTACTGTCATAAAGCAGTTCTTCCTGGCATGATAAAAACCAAACTGTAACTTCAGTTTTGGGATTCTAAATTTGTACAGTGATACCCCAGCTCATAGATCTACTAATTAATTCTTATTAGTGTCCAAACTGTCCTTCAGAACAGAGACACAGTAGAGACCATGGAGGATGCAGTTGACTCTGCTAAGTTTAAGGGATTCGGGGTTGTGATTTTTCCCCCCTAGCTCTCAATTAAGGGATATAGGAGAAAGAAATCACTAGTTCCCTCTCTCCAATGGGAGAGATGAATATTGGTGCTTATTTTCTTGTACCAAAGAGGCAGTAATATGTTTATATGGGGAACATTTTATTCTGGTTTTAAAAGAGATTTAAAGATGCCCTATAAGATCATCTTTGGCAAAATAAGGTATCTATTCACCTTAGTGAGCCCATATGGCAATTAGACAATATGGTGAAATAAATCCCCAAATCCTTTCCTCAGTGGAGATTATCATATTCATAGTTTATAAGACCAACAAGGGAGCCTGTGGCTCTGGCTATTTTTTAAAAAATGAATGATGTCTACCTCATCTTACCAATCAATACATATCATAAAATGATGAATTGAACTGTAGTGACCAGGACTGATTGTCCTGAAATTAATGGATTAGCTATATCCCAGTGCAATGTGCTCTTCAGTGTAGGGTCTAATATAAATGTCCAGAACACTGTGAACATTCCTAGTGGCATTGTTTTACAACTAAAATTGAAAATCTGAGTAGCTAGTGGGGAGGGAGAGTAGACAATGTCTTTGGTAGAGTTAGATGCACCCTCACTAGGCATCTAGTAAAAATAAATCCAGTTCAAGTATTTATCTGTTGACTTTCTCCAAGATGTCAAGGTGTTGAAAGCCCCAGCTAAATGGCCTATCCCATGAAAAACATTTTTGTATTTGCATAATATTTTCAGAGATGTTCAACTCATCCTGAGCCTGAAGGGATATGGATGTTCTCTGAATATTTTATGTTGCTTTCATTTTCTACAAAGACTTGATCTAAATTGCAAGATGGAAATGGATATGCAGTGGATGTTTGTCATGGGCAGTTAGCAGATCTTTCTGTGATGAATAAAGTAGGAAAATCCCAAATGTAACTTTTCTTATTTGAATTATAACAGTCTTGAAAATGATCAATGTTTGAATTGCAGAAGGAATTTTCTTTTTTTGTGTGTTCCTTCTAGACTATTTGACTTATTCTTTATAATTATAGATAATTGAATATTGAATATAAAGAGATTCTTCACATTTCATACAGAGCTTTATTCCAATTGTTTTTATACTTGAGTTGATTGTTAATAGGTCAGTCAATATTAAGCTTTAAGTTCCTTCTATGGTCTCTTCAAATCCCACTTGTCTTCTTACTACTGATTTATTCATTTATTCATTCAGCAAATATTCATCCTATGCTTGAGAGGTACCAGGGACATATGGTACCAAGAAAAATAAAGCATAATCTCTATTCTCAATTGTGTTTCTGCTCACATCCTGTTTGGTATTGGTACTTTAGAAAGCCATCACTTTAAAAAACAAACTTTTCTTATGAGATGTTAAAGTAATTCAATTAACTATTTTTTATGAATTATTTCTGAACTAGGGCTCAAATAGAGCATTAGGGGGTAACTCAAGGTATTTTTCCTTCAAATGAAATGTAAAATCCATGGTAATCATTTATGACCATTTAAGATTCCATGATACTTAGCTTTGCAATGATAGTCTCCTACCAGTTCCCTTTGGGAAATTATATTTCTCTTTTCTCTATTTCCTTGCAGATTCAATTTATGAGAAAACCTTGAATCTCTACTTTTTCCTATTGTACAGAGATGCTCTCGTTGACTGTTGTTATAATGTATCCATAATGTCTAACATTTCAGTTACCAATAAAGGAACCTGGTGGTATACTAATTACGATGAACTGAGGGCATTAACTCTCTGCTTGTAAATAGATTCAGTATAGTTCATTCTCCTGATTTCAGAAACAAAATATGAGATTTATATATCAAGTCTTCAAACACTGACATCATTACACCAGTTTAACATGGGGTATCTATTCCAGATCGATGCAAATTCCTCAACCCAGCAGTCGAGTTACTTACTCATATTTACTCTCGATCCTGTACATCCCATGTGGAAGTTAATATGGCCTTTGCCCTTCACAACACTGTATCCATCTATATATTTAGCCTAAAATGTTTTCTTTAATTTTCTCTACGTATTTAATTTTTTTTTTTTTTTTTTTTTTTGCTAAGACCCAGCTCTAATCTCATCTATTCTAAGAAGTCTTTCCTTAATTATCTTATGCCACAGTGATCTTTCCCTTATGGTCAATTCTCTCAGTAGTCTGACCCCATCAGCCTAGAAAAACAAAACAAAATGACAAAAAACAAACTCCTTTATTCTTGGGCCTATATTGGAACTATTCTCTAACTACTTTATATTCACTTCCATCCATCCATCCATCCATCCATCCATATCCATCCATCTATCCAACCATCCATCCATCCATCCAACATCCAATGAATGCTTAGCATGTGCCAGACTTTCTCCTAGGTTCTGGCAAAACAGGGCAAGGGGAGAACCTAGCCTATGCTCTAAAGAACTATATAGTCTAATAGGAAACATAGAAAGTAAATATTCACACCCTGCCCCTGTCTCAGCTCCCAACTCACCCAAAAGATAGAAAACAATTCCATCAGTAACAGTAGCTCTTCATGGTAAAGATCCTCAGGGATGATTAAATGTATTGGGGCTTAGAAATGAAAAAAAAAAAAAAATCTCTCTTGCCCCATAGTCCTGAAGTTACAGGATAATAGGGGAGTTACCAAGAGCCATTACTCTGGGGTATTTGGGGTACATGTGTGGCTTAAACTAGTTCCTCATATTATTCTGGATGGTTGTGAAAGTTGGATGGGGCTTGTTACTAAAGAAAGGGACATGCAAAAAGGAAGGGACATATTATTAGAGTTACATATGATTTCCTTTCTCCATTGGAACAAAAGAAAAATGATATTGAGATATTTATAGAGTTCTTTGGAAACATATAGAAGCAGCAATTATCTCAACCTGGGGGAGTGATGTGTCTTGATATTGGGGAAGAGTGATCATTTGAGCTGACTCCTGAAGAATGCATAGGAGCTCACCAAGTAGATAAGAGGAAGGGAGAGGGCTAAAGGGGAAGCCATTACAGGTAGAAGTATTATCAGTAGTAGAAGCTTGATTGCTGTTGCATTAAAGGGATTGCAAATCATTGCTTATCACCTGAGAACAGGATGCAAGTTAAAAAATGACAGAAGAGCCAAATTAGGGAACAATTATGAAAGGCTTAAATGTTTTGCAAAGGATTTGGGGATTATTTAGAAAGTCACTGAAAAATTCTGAACACGGGTCAGCCATGAATTTTGGAGAGATCCTCTGGCAGCAGAATAGAGCATGAATTAAGAGTGAGGGCAGGGAAACCAGGTGAGATGATCTTTCAGTTATCCCATTATTTCCTGCTGAGCTGAACTAAGTAGGAAGTCTTGGAATAGGGAGAAGGGGGTGGGTTTAGAAGATAACTGGTCCTTGGTGACTTACTGGGCACAAGCATGAGGTGAGAAAGGAGTGTGGGATAATTCTCAGGGTTTCCACTTTTTCCTCACTGGTCTGTGAGTGGTGCCATTAAGTAAGACAGGTATTTCACAAACAGGAGATTTTTTGGGTGATTTGGGGGCGAGTAGTCTTTCCCCAACTAGAATGTACTATTCTCAAGGTCAAGGACCTTTTCTTTACTTTTTTTTTTAAGATTTTATTTATTTATTTGACACAGAGAGAGAGAGACAGCTAGGGAGGGAATACAAGCAGGGGGAGTGGGAGAGGGAGAAGCAGGCTCCTGGCTAAGCTGGGAGCCCAATGGGGGGCTTGATCCCAGGACCTTAGGACCATGACCTGAACCGAAGGCAGACGCTTAATGACTGAGCCACCCAGGCGCCCCAAGGACCTTTTCTTTCATTTCTTTTTTCTAGCCATTGTGTAGTACCCAGAAGTTGTATTAACAATTAATTGCTGAATAGAATAAAGAAGCACAGATGAACCATTAGCATTTTACTAAGGGGCACAAGGAAGCATACGAAATAGTTAAGAGAACCACATGCACATTTGCATTAAATATGCATTACATTTGCATACAATTTGAGTAAATCTATCAAAATAGTTTCATTTTTCATGTGCATTTTAAATATTCAAAATATGTTATTGATGCCTTTTAAAGAAGCAGATACATTAGACAAAACTTCAATAACAGGTTTCAGACAAGAAGGGGCAAACCTATTACTTATTTACTCATAACCAGATGGCCCCAAAGGGTTATTCACTCTTCTTCGTAATGACTGTTTGTTACATTTGTGATTAACACAACATCGGTTGGAATTTAGCAATGATCTGGCAAAATTCTCTTTCTCTTGTCTCAGACAACCTGCATTATATAGATAAGTAGCAGTACAGTTCAGTTACTGGCAACCTACTCATGGGAGGGCTTGAAGAGAGCTTATTTTGCAAGGAGAATATAACATTGTACCCTCCTCTCAAACTGTGGGATCTTATTCTTTCATCATTATTTGAATCTCTTTAAAAGGAGCTGGACAGCTATTGGGAGGATTCTTTGCACTGAGTGGAAAGTAAAATAGATAGGTCATTCCCAACAGCAAGTTCTCCAACTGCTTGCTAGTCTGGCCATGTTAGCATCACCCAAAGACTTACCAAAAGACAGATTCACACTCTCCATCCCTAGAGATCATTTCTTGATAGAGCTGATGTAGGATTTTGACATATGTAGTTTAAATGCTCTTCAGATAATTCTGAGGCAATGCCAGGATTGGGAATCATTAAAAGTGGATGAACTCAGAGGGCTATTCAGATTTAGTGGTTTCAGGATTCTTCTCAACACCTCCCTCCAACGGAGCAGTAAAGAGACCTGGCTGTGTCTCCCACTCCTCCCAAAACCTGAGAAAGGCTCTGAGGCAGAAACATGGTGAAGTATAATTTAGATTGCTCACTGAGCCACTGTGATTCAGAGAGGGTCATCCAGGTTCCATAAACTCAAGGAGCCTCTCATCTGACTATGGTAACACTAGTTAGATATTTTGAGTTTGTTGAGCCAAGCTTGGGCCTTATCTCTGACCAGCCTACTGTATACAATATACTTATACTCGTCTAATCATGTTTGAGCTCTCTTCACATAACTGCCAAATATTTCTTCAATTTCTTCCATCCTCCCTACCTTATTTTTCCCCTTCTTCCTAATATTTCCTTTCTTCTGTCAGTAGAAAATTAAGAGAGTGTCACTTGATATGAGTAGTTTATTGAGCAAAAATAAACTATTGGAGAACAGGGAAACTTTCAACCAATAGTGGTTAAGAAGCTTGGCTTTCAGTAGTTACAGCTCAGTTTATAAAATATGAATGAGTAAGTACGTTGTTTTTGTTTCTATTTTATTTTAATTGTTATTGGTTACTAGAATCTTATATTTCTTGCCATTGAATAAGCTTACTTGCTTGTAGTTGATTGGCTAGGAAGCTGTAGGATCACACTGACATGAAGAAAGCTTGTTTTGTGTGAGGTCAGAGTCAGCATTTCAGGGAAATCAAGGCAGTTTAAGTTTTGGTTACTTGACTGTGTTTGGTCTAAGGGTGTATTTCAAACTGTGGCCTCTGTTCTGGTTTTTCTTGAATACTTCCTTAACAATGGGGAGCAAAATATTGAGTTAATCATATATCTCAAGTTTGGCCCACTTTCAGCTTTGCTCTGTGCATGGCCTTCTCTTTTACTTATATTTTCCCTCACTCTAGTCCCTTATTCTTATCCAACCATAATCACCCATGCTAATATGTTAGATATGTATTCTTAAGTATATGTTTTTGTATAATAAATAATGCTGTTTCTGTGGGTCATGTTACATAAATTACATTGTGCTATGAAGTCTCTACTTCTTATTTTTCCCCTTAGTACAGTTTTTAGGATCTATTCATTTCAGTGTATTTACATTTAATTTATTTCTTCTCATAACTGCATGGTATTCTACTGGATAACTCCAACACAGTTTTCTTATCATATTGATGAACATATAGATCAGCTTCAATTTTTTACTAACATAAGCAGTAATGAGACAAACATTCTTGTTCAGATCTCCTCCTAGATCTTTGAAAAAGTTTCTCCAGATATATGTCCAGGAGTTGCTGTGTTGGGGCGGCAGGTTTAATGAATCTCTCTAAGTACTTCCAAGTTGTTCTCCATTACACTGTGGAGCTTATACTCCTACCAGCAATGCTGAGGGTTCCCTATTTCCCACCTCCTGCCTGACAACTGGAACTATTCAAACTTAAATTTTGCCAATCTTATTGGTGCTAATTGATGACTCACGCCTGCAATTTTCATTTTTCTCATTATGATGGAGTTTGAATGTGTCTTCATATATTTTTTAATCTCATTCATTTGTCTTATGGGCTCCCTGTCTTTCTTCTCATTGATTTTAAAGATTTCCTTGGGTAACCAAATAATCATGTGCCATTTTATATAGAACAAGTGTCTTCTCTAAATCTTTCTCTCTTCGTTAAATGAAAGTTTAAAAAAATTGTTGTATTCAAAACCATTCGTTTTCTATTTTATAGTTTTGCTTTTTGGATCTTATTTGGAAAGTATTTCTCCATCCTGAAGACACAGAGATATTCCCCTCCATTTTCTTCCTTTAGCTTTATCTTTTTTTATTTAGGACTTTAACTCATTTTGAGTTCACTTTTCTACATGATTTGGGGTAGGGATTAAGGTTTATCTTTCTCCATTTTTGTGGGCCAATTTCTCAGTGCCATCTACTAAAATGAGATCTCTTCCCATTGATATATAGTGCTACCTTTATAATATTTCACATTACCATACTTAGGAACATGCTTTTCCATTGCAGAGATGTATCTGTTTCTTCATTGGTTCAGTATAGTTTTTTTCATTGCTGTTTATTATCTGATGGGATAATGTCCCTCCTACTTTTCATTTTCAGAATTGGCCTTATTTGTTTTGTTTATATATATTTATTTATGTATATTTTTACTCTGGGTTTATATGTATGAATGTTAGGTCCTGCAAAATATCACATTGGGATTTTTGTTGGGACCTCGTTTAATTTATGGACCAATTTTAGGGAAAAATAATATCTACATAATAGAAATTTATGCTATTTTTAACATTAATTGACACCTTTATTCAATTATTACTTTTTTTAGGGGGGGAGGGGCAGAAGGAGAGGGAGAGAGAAAATCTTAAGTTGGCTCCACACCCATTGTGGAGCCTGACACAGAGCTCAATCTCAAAACCCTGAGATTATGACCTGAGCTGAAATCAAGAGTTGGGTGCTTAACAGACTGAGCCACCCAGGCGCCCCTATTCAATTACTACTTTATGTTCTTTAAGAGACTTTTAAAATTAACTCCTTAAATGTCTCATGATCTTAGTTAATATGTTTCTAAGTATTCAGCATAAAGTTTCTGTAAGTTTCTGAGATACGTTATTCTTCATACTAAGGATGTTCTCTATTTTCAATTTCCCAAGTTTTTTTTTTAAAGACTTTATTTATTTATTTGAGAGAGAGAGAGACAGAGATAGTGACAGAGAGCATGAGCTGGGAGGAGAGGGAGAAGCAGTCTCCCTGCTGAGCAAGGAGCTCTACCCAGAGCTTGATCCCAGGACCGTATCATGACCTGAGCTGAAGGCAGATGCTTAACTGGCTGAGCCATCCAGGCACCCCTCAATTTTCCAAGTCTTAACTGATAGATTATATTTGCAAATAATTTTTCATCATATATTGAGATAGCTATGTGGTTATTTTCCCTTGCCCATCAATGTAATGAATTACACTACTGGTACCTCATTGATGTTAAATCATCCTTAACTTTGAGGATAAATATTTTATTTTTTTATTTTTATTTTTACTTTTGGGGGGATAAATACTTTCAAATCAGAATAAATATTGTTAACATACTCACAGTTTTGATTAGCTAATAATATTTAGAGTTTATTTATGAGTGTTCAAAATGTAAATGTAATTTTCATTTCTTGTACTGTTTTCTTTTAACTTTTTATTTAAATTCCAGTTAGTTAACATACAGTGTTATATTAGTTTCAGGTATACAATATAGTGATTCAACACATCCATACATCACCTGGTGCTCTTTATGACAAGTGCCTTCCTTAATCCCCATCACCTATATAATGTTTTTATTTGATTCTTTGAATTTGAATAAACCAAGTTACTATTTTTTCCATTTTTTAAAATACTTGTAAAATCTAAGAATTATCTGTTCCTTGAAATTTTATTAGGATTCATCTGTGAAATCACCTGGACCTAGGTTCATTTTTTTAAATTTTGTTTTGTTTTTTTATTTTTTAGGGAAGAACATTTTGATTGCCATGTCATTTAACTATTTATTTAAGTTTCCTATTTTTTTCTTGATCTGATTTGGAAATTTTCTACTTTTCTGATAGTATACTTTGTCTTTAGATTTGGACATTTATTATTATATAGTAGTCCTTTATAGACATTTTATTATTTTCCTCATTCTCTTGTGTCTGTTTCTCACTTTCTATCAGTGACATTCCCTCCTTTCCTCTCCCACACTCTCTCCTTCTCTCTCTCTTTCTCTTACCCCGGTTCTCATTCTCCCTCTCTCCTTTGTCTATCTGCTTTTGTCTCCCTTGCTCTCCCTGGAGCTTGCTCCTTGCTAGTATTTGTGCTCAAGTGCTCTCTCTCTTTCTCTTTCTCTCTCTCTCTGTCTCTCCTATTTGTGAAGTTTCTCTATTTTATTAATTTTCTCAGAAAACCAACTTTTTTTATTAATTATATTTCTTTTCACTTCAGTAATTTCTTATAGTTATTTGTTCATTTTTATGTTTTTGGATATACTAAATTCTTGAGTTTAAATGTTTAGCTTATTTGTTTTTCAATTTGTTTTTGTTTTCAGACAAAAGCACTTAAAGCTACAAATTCCTTTTTATGTTACAAGTTATTTTTGCCCACCCATTTTTGAATGTACTATTTCAAATCCCACTTAAGCATTTTCTGTTTTGTTTAAATAATGATTTTAATATATTCCATATCTTTCCTTTTTTTTTTGTCTGCTTATTCTGTTGATTTCTTGGAAGTGTTTTTAAATCTCTAAATACATAGTTGATTTATGTCATTCTCCTCTTAGTTCTGTTAGCTGTCAGTTCATATATTTTGGGGCTATGTGGTTAGATGCATGTATGTATATGCCTGTTTTATCTCTCTAGTGTGGTTTTGTTTTTTTTAAGATTTTTATTTATTTATTATTTGACAGAGAGAGACAGCGAGAGAGGGAAGAAGCAGGCTTCCTGCTGAACAGGGAGCCTGATGTGGGGCTCTATCCTAGGACCCTCGATCAGGACTTGAGCCGAAGGCAGATGCTTTAACGACTGAGCCACCCAGGCGCCCCTCTACTGTGTTTTATATAATATTTCTTTTTGTTCATAATTATATTTTTAATAGGCTTATATGTTCATTGGCATAGAATCCCTGGATCTCCAAAGTCAGGAGCCTTCATTATCCTTTTGTTCCTCCTCACCTCTACTACGATCACAGTTTCATAGCCATATATTAACAAAGCCAACCAGAGAAGCACCTTTATGAATAACTCTTCCTAACTTTTCTCCCCCCCCTTGCCCAGTGTTCACGTGCTTCCTAAGTCAAGGAATAAATTATGCATATGTGTATGAAGAAATGAATATTGAATTGCCCCCACTAATAAGCACCTCACTCCTCCATTCTGAGTGGAGAAGAGATTTTTTCCCCCAATGGTAAATGGCAAAATATGCTAACACCTGAAATGTCTCATTGTTTGCAGGGGAGTGTAGGACATGGGCTGATGGATATGAAGGATAAACTCAGGCATATGGCATGTTACCTCATTTTTTCTACACCTTTTCCAAAGTAGGTGTCATTTTTCTCCATTTTACAAATAAAGGAAAAGCTTCCTTGAAGAAATTTTATTTGCCCGTTGCCACAGAACCAGTAAGTGGTGGAAGTGAAAGAGGAGCGTAGGTCATTTTGAGTCTGAATTTCACATTCTTTGAACTAGGCCAAACTGCCATTTTCTCTCCCATATCAAGGGAATTTGAGGTAAGGGAGGCCCTTTTATCTCAGGATTTTTGAGGGGTTGGAAGTCAGAGTGAAAAGACTTTGTTTTTACCCTTTGGTTTGTAAGTAGCTAAGGTAACTCTATACAAAGAAATACAGAGGAGATAGGATTGCGTAAAAGCCAGAATTGATGACTAGCCTAGCACCGCATTACTGAATGCCTTTCAAGGTTTTTCTAAAAAAAAAAAAAAAAGCAAGAGAGAAATTCAAATTGTTAAAGTTAATTGCAGGATTAAATTGCCATTTGTCAATAGCAATGTAATTTGTATTATAAATTACAGGACTGTAGCTTTCAGGCATATTTTATCAATATGTTTCCAATGATTTAATAACAGTATTTCTCAAAAATAAGCCAAGCCACTTTTTTCCTCTTTTTAAATGAACATGTTCAGAGGGTTTTCATCAGTGTGCTAGCCAGCTCTGCAAAATTTCTAGTAAATAAATTATCACCAGGAGGCTCAAAATCCATTACCATAAAAAAAGCCATTTTTCCCTCCCTAATCGATTGCCCACTGTGCAACTGCTAATGGGACCATACACACATGTTGTGCAGAGGGAATTCATTTTCAGGTTCTCTCTCTTTTTTAGAATTTATTTTACAAAGAATTTCTCACTAAACTAAATAAATTAGTCAATGCATAAAATGAACACTTCAGCTTCCAGCAGGAGAAACGTTAAGGTTGTGCACCTAGAGAAATTTCCAAGCTGGTTCCCAAGCAAATTGAGCTTACACTAGGTGCTTTGCAAACACGATGGCACTTGCCTGGGAGAGCCAGCCCTTTTCTTGCTCCCAGAATGACAGTTAACCTGCTTACATGTCCCTGCAGGCACACACATTTCTTTTATGTGCTGATAGTCTATCTGACAAGTGCACTGAGGAATGCTGACCTTTGAACTTAGAAGTTTTAAAAGGGATCTTGGGACAGATCGATCTATTTTACCAAGTTATCTCCGTTGGTTTCCACAATCTCATCTTTTGCCTACAATACCATTCTTGTATCTTTCACACATGATCTTGTAGTTGAGTAAATCCCAGTTTATAATCCTCTATAAACTGAAAGCCTGGGCTACCAAATCAGCCCTGCCCATGCACAGAATGGCTGATCTTAGGGACTAAAATAAGGTGAGTAGCATGGAAAGGGCCTCTCTCCCCAATTTATTCCAACTGAGAGCTGTTGAATCTGAGATTTTATTTAGAAGTTATTTCTCCTAGCCTTTCCACTTCCTTCTCTTAACAACTTAGAATTCTGAAGCTAGTAGCAGATGTAAATTCAATTATTTAATCATCTTTAGTTCACAGATGATTTGTCTTGATAAAGGTGATACTCTAATAAGAGGTAGAGTCTGGAATTTAGTCTACATTTAGTAATTCTTTATTTTTGAATGAAATTGTTCATTTTGGGGGGGAACATTTAACTATTAGTGGAGTTAAGACAGCCTAAGAAGGGATGCCTACAAAAATGGGTGTGGGGTGAAGATAAATAAGAGAAAGCGGGCCAGGGACAGGAGGAAAAGAAATATTTAAAGGGGTTTAAGGGATGGAAAATCATAGTGGGACACATAGTAGACTTAGGCAATTTCTGTGTGTGTACAGACTTGGCTCTGCCTGTCAACATATGCCTTGCTTCTCTTAAAATGTTTTAACAATTTGCTTATAATAACCTATATTTTTCTCATTTTTTCCTTAGGTAAGTTGCTGTTCCTGCTTTTAAAAACAGTATTGTCCCAGAAAAAGTCAGATATATGGGCCAGGTAACTACTATATCATGGCTTCTCTACTCTCCATCTTTGGGTAACTGCTTCTCTTTGTCTATTTTTTTCTTAGCTCGAGACTTAATTGCACAGACGTCAGGGTTTCATTTACTTAAGAGTATAGATGTCTGATGGCATATATATAAATTTGGCTTATATAAAGCCAAATGGTCATTTATAGACTGTTATACAAGGACTACAATGTTCGTTCACATATTTATGTTTACTATCCAGTTTCTTGTGAGTTTCTCACTGGGTATAGTCTGACAGATCTTGATGAGGTCTCAAAAACCAAATGACGCTCCTTCCAACACTTAGCCATACAAAATGGTGGTATTCAGACTTTATAGTGGAGTAAAACAGTTTATTTTTCTGTACCAAAGTTACACAGCTAATGTCTTAGATGTATGTTGATTAATCAGGAATTCTTTATATGGTTATGGTCTGCCATAACAACTCGTGATATATTTGAGAAATTCTTTTGCCTTTTCTTTGCAATTCTTTAGTTATGTTACCCTTTCTGATAGCCTCCTGTTTATTTTACTGTTCTGATAGACGTAAGATTCAGTGATTGATAGATAGATAGATAGGTAGATAGATAGATAGATAGATAGATAGATAGATAGATAGATGATAGATAGATAAAGGAAGAACACCTGTTCTTTTATTCCTAAGGAATAAAACTGTGACTGTTATTGAAATATCACAAAAATCATAAAGATTTGTAAAGGATGGAGATTTATAATTGGTAGGGATTTTTTTTAGCAATGGAGATTTTTAATGTTCTGTGATTCTGTTCTGATGTGTCATACACAAAACAAACTACAACATTCATTGCAGCTTTTCTAAGTACAAAAACCCCCAAACACATTTTGTTACCAATGTGTGTGTGCGTGTGTGTATGTGTATTGAGACTGGATCCAATCAAATCAGAATTTTAAATGGAATTAACTGAACAATTTCTAGATTGTCAAAATGGTTGGCCTACAGCAGGAAATACAAATGTAAATCACTGAGTCCTGAAAAAGGCCACAGATCCTTAACAGTTTGAAAATAAATAGCTGTAGTGGGATTTATGGTATTAAAGCTTTGGTCTAATTATAAACATTAATTTTCTTTAGTAGCATTGCTATAGCAACTCTATAGCTAGAGGGTCTCAGGCAAGACCCAAATTACATATCTCAGAAATCCTTTCCTCAGTTATTAACACCTTGCATTATTGAAACTTTAAGGTATTTTACATTCAAATGGGCTTTCATCAACTATATAATTTATTTTCTTTTAAAAAGTTTTTAACCATTTAGATAGAAAATATTTCCATGTCTAGGTTTCACTTTATTCCCTATTTCTCAAATACTACCTCATTTCCTTCTCAAATACTACCTAGACTTTTAACACCACAGGAGAACAAATTTTAAAATATAGATTTCATTGATATTTTCAGAAAAAAGAATTATGTTTGCTTTGGGAACTTTAACAGAGAGTTTTCTGACTCCTGTGTAATTATAATCTCAGTCTTAATGATACATTAGCATATTTTTGCATCTAATCTATAAACAAATACAAAATGCTATAATAACATAGTGTTGAGTGGCAAATCTAAAACCATAGAAGTTAGGTAAGCCTTAAACATAAGCAATAAGAGTGAAATATATATCTCTCTATATATATAACATATATACATGCATATGAAGAAGAATAGCTGAAATTGTCAATGACTAACATTATTTTAAGTTGTTAAATAAACAAATATAATTATTCCTCTTTACATAGTACTGGTGAAATTGCACATTAAAAATAAACTTCACTGTAGACTATCTTTTTATCAGGGATGTCCAATTCAATAATTATTGAAAAAGTATCTCTTTGGGGCACCTGGGTGGCTCAGTCATTAAGCGTCTGCCTTTGGCTCAGGTCACCATCCCAGGGTCCTGGGATTGAGCCCCGCATCGGGCTCCCTGCTCAGTGGGAAGCCTGCTTCTCCCTCTCCCACTCCCCCTGCTTGTGTTCCCTCTCTCGCTGTGTATCTCTCTGTCAAATAAATAAATAAAATCTTTTAAATAAATAAATAAATAAATAAAATAAAAAGTATCTCTTTATTATTAGGAGCTATGCTAAATACTCGAGAATAGATATGTAAAAAATAAAGATGTTGTTCCCAAGTTCTTAACAGAGCGGTAGAGAAAAGAAAGGGCTATATATAAAAATAATGTAATATATGCATATATTGCATACTAACTACATACTATATGCATATATAATGTAAACTACATTATATATTATATATGTATATTATATATTACTATATATACATATACATTTATTACATATACATATATATGAAGAATAAGCAGAGTGGTGTAAGTACAAAGAGAAAAATAATATTTTGGACTGGAAAACAGGAGAAAATTTATGAAATGATACCTTGTGAGCCTTGTGATAGGAAGATGGATAGAAATTTAAGGTAGTTTAGAATCATACTAGATAGAAAACACCATGAGCAAGACCCAGAAGAGAGAGGGCATTTTTGGGAAACCAGATGAGTTCTAAAAAGAGATTGTTAGGAGATGTAATTGCCCATTAAAAAAGAGAGAGAGAGAGAGAGAAATTAGATGACATAATTCTTAAATTCCCAGAATTAGGTATTTTTGATGCATATGGCCTTAAGATTATAAGAAACTTAATTTCATGGCATTCTCCTCTTTTTGATTTAATACTTTACTCTTCATAAGAATCAATACATATTTGACAGTGAGTTAATTATCCCCACTAGAATATAAGTTCCTCCACTGGTTTATAAAATCATTGAGAAAGAGATTGTATAGTTGAGGAAAAAGCCATTCATCTTCATGTATCTGTTTTTAGCTAAATTCTTTTTATGTAGTTTACCTTAAATAACATTGTCTCATTGTCTTACAAAGATTTTTTTCATTGTCTTGACTTCTTATTCTACCAAGCCACACCTTACACTTTCCCCTCTGGGTTCCCAAACTATTTGACCATGTGCCCTAGACCAAAACATGGAACCTTGCAAATTCCTGCCCCAAAGCAATGGTGCAAAAAACAAAAACTGAAATTGGCCTATCATTGAAACACTTCACCATTTCCCCGCAGTGTAACTCTGAACAAGTTCTGTAATATCTCTGTGCTTCAGTTTCCTTGTATATAAAATGGGGATGAAAAATTTAGAGTTGTTTTGAAAGTAGAAATTAATATATCTAAATAGATTGAAATATGGCTGGCTCATAAGAGCTATGTAAGTGCTTGCTGTTTTCCTCTTTGAATGCTAAAGTATTCAAAACACAGCTTTTGTCAAATATAGTAGAGGGTCTTTTTAAACATTAAATATAATTAAATATATTATAATAATTCCTTGGAGTTAGTTAATGAAATTTATAATACATACGATATTCCTGTCTTAACAATCACTGAGCCTACATATATAGAGAAACATTTTATTTTAAGTAGAACTGTGTCTGAAGTAGTTTTCAAAGAATAAAGCTAAGCCAGACCAATTTTAGATGCTGTACCTTATGCAGCATGTCTTTGCCTACAGCTCAGTGTTTTATTCTTAGCTAATGTGCTGTGTATTTGTTCTTCTGACGAGAAATTGTACTAAGGAGGTCAGACTTACCTTTAATTCTCTTCTGGTGCCTCTTGTTTATACTTATATTGCCATTCCTAACAAACAATCCTGTGTCACTCAGCTTTTTTAGTATTTCATTCTGCAGTGATAACTGACAAGTATATTTGGTAATAACAGGTATTGCTGCTTTCATTTGTTTCAAGTACTATTTCTGTTGTCATCTATTGCAGTTTAATGACCCAAACCTTGATAGTACTCTAGGATGAGCTGTGTGGTAGGCAACACTTGAGTGAAAAGGAGAGTCTGATCAATGACTCAATGAGAGAACATGGAGGTGGGAGTTCCTTTAGAGCAAGATTTCCAGAAAACACAAGGACTCTAATGGGGATGTTTTCAATATTGTTTCCCTGTTCCACTACAAATAGCAGGAAAATATTGAATAATACAGTTCACTAAAGGTTTATATATTTTATAAGCAATTTTATCAGAAGTGATGTTATTTCTCTAAATTGCATTCTTATTAGTCTTTGGATTGTGCCAGAAAACTGTGAATATGTCAAAAATGACACAATCACTTTCACTTATAGTGCAGGGTACACCAAATCAAATACTGAACCAGAGGTAAAGTACACAGAGTGAATGCATTTAATGAAGTTCAGCTGCCTTTCCCTTTACTTTGGAAAGTGAGAGAAGAATGTTCTTGAAGCAGTATTTGCTTGAAGAAGTAAAATAGAAGAATATAATTTAGAACCAAGAATAAGGGTTACCATAGAAAAATTCTAGGTGTCAATATGGATGAGATGACCACTGGAGAAGCAGTGTAGCAAATAATAAACATAGAATTCAACCTCCCCCCCAAGCCCCCTAGTTCCTAATTGAATAATGTGTAGCGGTAGAGTTTCATTATAATACTTCAAACTTGGGATTGATTTCCTCGGGGAAGATAGCTATAAAAACCGTTCTGGGTTATAGATAATTTTGCATACACACATAAAAATATTTTGTAGAATTTGTTATTTGAATTTAATAGTGACATTCACCAAAATTTTTGAATTCATGATGTTACCGTCCTTTTAAGACTATACCCTGACTGTATTTCAAAGTGCATAGTGTGTATGTATGCATTTATTTACAGTAGATAGAAAGATGGATAGATAGATAGATAGATAGATAGATAGATAGATAGATAGATGATAGATGATAGATAGATAGATAGATGATAGAAAAATATAGATAGATAATATATAAATCAACTGGTCCTTTTGTCTCAAATTCATTTCCTACATTTCCCCCTGCTCTGCTCTGTATCACTTGTACCTGACCCTACCAGCTACATTTTTCTGCTTGGTTTCTTCTATGTTTAGCCAATGGAAAGCACTGGTGGAAGGTTGGCAGGGAGAACAAATGAGCCAGGCTATTTCTGTCCATCTTGGTGGCTCTGCATCTCTTCCACAGTCCTAGCTCTCATAGGACAGGCTTTATTGTGATTGCAGTTTTCTTTGGGTGGCCTCTCAGGCCATGGTAACAACTGCTTCTCCCTTGGATTCCAGGGATGGCAATATCTTTCTGCTGTTGCTCATCTCTCATTTATTTTATCATCTTCTGTTTCGTTTTTAGCCCTTCCATCATCATTGTAACTTTTTCCCTGGATTAAATTTCCTCTAGTGAATTCCATTTTCTTGATTATGCTTGTACTGATTCTATTTGTTGATCTTAGAATTTGGAGGCTCTGTATAAGTTGAATCCATAGCCATTTCACAATTTAAATGGATAGTCAGCCTTCATGCGGGTGCCAGCATGTCCACCTTACTCTCCTTAGATCTTTCTGTTATAAGGCATAACTTCACCTGTGATACCTCCACATTAGCCTTGCACCTTTTCAAGCATACCCAGTAATGCTTTTACTCTATTATTTCTCACTGCAGAAGCCAACCTGATTGGAGAAGCAATTTGCTAATGTGCTTTAAGCAATTAAAGAAAAAAAAAGTTCCAAAGAATGTGATACTGAGAAACTCATAGAAGTTTAAAGTGGAAAAAAGGATTTGGAAAAAAAGAGGATTTGACTTTTTTTTTTTTTTTTTTAATGGAGAAGAGTAAGCCTCAGTTACACCTGAAAGTTTGGTAGAGCATGGATGCACTGATGGGAAATGGCCTTCTGGATAGAAAAAGAGCATGAGAAAATGAGTATGTAATAAACATAGGGAGCCATAAAGGTCTGAGACTGAGTAAAACAGACTGTGAGTGTGGGAACCTAGGGGAATAATGGTGGCTAACCGGAAGGAAGCACTGTGAAATGTATATAAAAGAGCTCAAAATGGCAGGTCTCCAGCTTCCACTGAAAAAGTAGAGCAGTTCTGTTGGAGTGAAAATGGCTGGAATGCAGAGTGACTGGAAATTCATGGAATGAGGAGTAAGTTTCTAGTTATTGCTGAGGGGTTGATTGATCATTAGGTAATGAACCACAGAATTGACATCCAGAAAGTTAAGGTGAGGATGGCCAGAATTAACCTCTGTTGGGCCAGGTAGAGTGCATTTTCCTCTAAAAACTCACTCTTTGAAGTATTGTACAATATCTTATGCTCTTATGAACACCGTAAGATCTTATATAGGTTTTGGAAAATAGACTCCATGGCATGTGTTAGTTTATTGAAAGATGAAATATGACTTTTTTTCAGATTTTTTAATATAACATATCCAATACATATTATTTTAGATGAAAGACATAATTTACCAATACCAAAGCATCAATTTAGATACTGCACAGCCAATGGTAGGGGTTATTGTTCTCCTTAAATAACAACTATTTGCAGGCTGATGTACCTTAAAAAATATTTTTTTCTTATAAGCTCTTCAAATCTTTGAAGTTTCTGATTATAAAGTAACACTTGGTAGAAGTATCCTGAAAGCATTAAGTCAAGATCAGAAAGATTTGCATGAACCTGACACTTCTGATCACTTGTGGATAATAATACCAGATAAATTCAAATTTAAAATGAGCAATAGACTCAATGCATTTTCTTTTCAAGTTGCATTATAGTACAAACTAAAATTTAAAAAAGCTTATGAACTAATGTCAGGACTAATATATTTATTACTCTTTTTATATCATTTTGTTTTATTTTTGTTTTCATCATGATAAGTGCACTCTTTAATCTCCATCCCCTATTTCCCCCATCCCCTCCTTCACCTCCCCTTTGGTAACCCTCAGTTCATTCTCTGTAGTTAAGAATGTTTCTTCATTTTTTCTCTCTTTTTCTTTCTTTTGCTCATTTGTTAAGTTTCTTAAATTCCACATATGAGTGAGATCATATGATCTTTGTCTTTCTCTGGCTGACTTATTTCTCTTAACATTACACTTTATAGCTTTATCCATGCTGTTACAAATGGCAAAATTTCATTCTATTTTATGGCTGAATAATATTCTATAATTATATATATATATATAATTATATATATATATATATAATATATATATATATATAACATCTTCTTTATCCATTCTTTCATCAATGGACACTTGGGCTGCTTCCATAATTTGGCTATTATAAATAATGCTGCAATAAATACAAGGGGTGAATATATTCCTTTGAATTAATGTTTTTATATTTTGGGGGTAAATACCCAGCAATGCATTTCCTGGACTATAGGGTAGTTCTATTTTTAACTTTTTGAGAAATCTCCATACTGTTTTCCAGAGTAACTGCACCAGTTTGCATTCTCATCAAGAGTACCAGAGAGTTCCTTTTTCTCCACATTCTCACTAACACTTGTTGTTTCTTGTGTTGTTGATTTTAACCATACTGACAGGTGTGAGGTAATACCTCATTGTGGTTTTGATTTGCATTTCCCTGATGCTGAGAGGTATTGAGCATCTTTTCATGTATCTGTAGGCCAACTGTATGTCTTTGGAGAAATGTCCATTCGTGTCTTGTGCCCATTTTTAATTGGATTATTTGGTTTTTGGGTATTGAGTTGTATCAGTTCTTTAAATATTTTGATACTAATCCTTTATCAGATTATTCCTCTTAGAAATTCATAATGAATCTTAGAGGCCAAGTAAAGGGCTAATTTCTTTTAAAGATCACTATATAAATTATTTAGTTTTAGATGCCAGTTTTTTCGCTGAAGTCTGTTAAGCCATTATGTTTATGAATTTGATGGTCTCCATTACTTCCTTTCCCTTCTTTAGCTTGACCTTCAAACTATTAGTTTTAAGACTAGAATCTCTTCAAGTGGTAGATATTAGACATTCTTTCATTCTTCTGTCTTCCTTCCTTCATACAACAGAAAATTGCTTCTGAATACTAATAGGAAAATTTTAGCCCTAACAAAGTATCTTGTTTTATCCATCCATCCAATAAAAGTAAAAACTCAAATCTCAGCAATTCCACTTATCAGCTGTGTGACTCTAAGCAGATCATGACTTGGGAATCAAAATCTCCTCAAATTTAAAAGTTGCAGGAGGATTAACTGAATATTGCAGATGACAATGCTTTATGGACTTTAGAGAAATATATCAACATTAAGAAATATATCAATAATACTTTTTAAAATTAGTTTCTACTATATGTAAAGTATGGGTTAGGCTCTGTTGGGGAAGGTAGAAAATAGGACATGACTTCTCACCTCAAAAAGTTGGTAATACACTTAAGTTGAGCTAGTCAATTTGCTTTATTTGATTGATAAAGCCAAATGAATCCCTGGGAAGTAGTGTTTTCGGAGGCTAACACTTGTCTTAAAAACTAAGGTTGCTCTTTGATTGTTCATCTAGGTAACAGTTTGAAATCACATTTTTAAATTTATGAAAGTCACATAATATCAGGGTTGAAGCAAATTCTAGCAAGCTTTAGTCCAGCATCTTCATTATAACAAATGATAAAGCTATAAACTAAGTAAATGAAGATATGTGTCCACAGTCACTCAACAAAGTAGTTGATAAGTCAGGAATAGAATTCAGTTCTCTTAATTTTAAGCACAGAAAAATAGGATTAATCATTTTACTTTTACTCATTCCAAATTCTATTGATCTGTACTTTTTATATTCTCTTATGTGGAAACTTTGAAGATAATGTATCAAAAGAAAAATGTGTAGAAGAAAGGAAGACTGATAAACCTAATGGTCCTTTGTTGTAGGACTTACTGAGAAACATATTCCCTCTTCAGAATTGACCATTAGAAAAAATAGTTTAAACATACTAAATTGAGAAGTGTTCAGTTTTTAGGAAAGCTCAATGTAAGTAAATGATTAGTATCATATGACTATTGTGTGCAGGACTTGAGTAAATTTAAGGATAGGCAAAATATGTGACTTTGAATTATAAATGGTCATTCCATTGGCTTGAAAATCCTAGGAATTATATACTGGTGAGTACCATACTGGTAGAGAAATTAGGATTATAGGAAATAGAAGGGTATATCCAAAGTAAATATCTCAACTTAATTTCCAAATAACCCTTACTTCTATATCTCCAGGTATGTATAAGATACTACCAAGTTTATATCAAAAATTTCCACTACTGTGCAGAATTAATAAATGTTAAACATTGTCATATTTACTTCTAGTTGTTTTTATAAATAAAGTATTACAAATTGTTTAATGCTCTTTTTCTGATTCCTTTAACAATTTATTTGTTGCCCCATGTGTGTTTCTATAAACCTAAATATTTACAGTTTCTACTATTTGCTGGACATACAACAGATGCTTAACAAGCTTCTTGATTCTAATTTGAGAGAATATGTTACTTTTCTGATGCCTTTTAAAAAATTATATTTCTGATTTTTGTGTTGTTTTATATTTCATCTAATTTTTAATATCCAGGATTCTAAATAATATTGAGAAAGAAAAATAAAATTAGAGGCACTGGAAGACAAGGTACTTTTCCCATTTTACAGATTCTTACTTAAAAATAGCTTCATTTTTCCCTTCATCTCATACTTTATTATAACTATTCTTTATACAACCCTTACTTGAAGATGATAGGGATAATGATGATGATGATGATGATTATAGTTGTCATGCCTGGATTATTTCTGGGAATTTGAGGAGAAACCAGAAAAGGAGAATCAGACCCAAATTGCTTTGGTGATGTCTTATCCACAAAGGCAACTCTTAAATTTTAAGTTTTTCTGAAGCAAGGAAGATGTGTCCTTATAATGAATTTCCTAAACTCAATTTTGGGATAATTGAACAGAAAAATATCGGAATCATGGTGAACTACATATGAGAGAAGCCCCCTTAACATGTTTTTGGTCATTGTTGAAATAGACAAGTGTTCTGATTTTTAATGTTACAGCAGGCAAAAAGAAAATGATACAATGACTTCTTTGTATCTCGATGTTGAAAGCTGGAAAACAGTCTGGTTTCAGTTTGACATGAAATGCAGGCCAAGTTCTTGAATATAGATTGTGCCCTAGTTATTTATACTTTTTTTGGGAGGGGGCAATGGCTATATGCCTATAATGGGTTGGACTCATGACATCTTCAAAGGCCAGTAGGAAGCTGGGGAGCCAGAGCAGGATAGAAGCATCTGTACTAGTCTGTAATAAAAGGTCAGATAGCACATGTGTTTACATGTGTTTCTTTACCAACTCCCAAGTTAGTACAACTCAAGATATTGATGGGTCTGAAAAGGCATCTACACTGTATGCATCAACAGAGCCTGAGAAGAACACAAATCACAGAGAAGCATCCTGTGGTTCTATTATTTTAGTTTTCCTTAAATCTATGTTAACTAATTGCTTTGATTTTGTTCCTGCAGGGACTCTGTTCTGTTAACCTAATACAATGCTATTATAAAAAACAAACTTAAAACCCAGGCTATAGTGTTACCATTGAGCTATCTGCCCACCCACTCAGGTAATGGAATACTTGGTTCTGTTAGAACATGCTTTTATTAAAGAGTCACAATGCTCTTTACAAATATTAACTCATTAATTTGCTTAGGCATCCCTCTGTGGATCCTAGAAAGTATTATTTTTCTCAGTATTTATGTGTCTGTTCTTGGATGAGAACCATTGAAACACACTTGTAAAGACCCCCTTCCTTTTCAGCATCTCTCCTTTGTGCTCTCCACATCGACTCATCCACTAAGCACAATGTTGCAATGCCTCCATGCACTGGTTGATGACTGAGAGTGAGCCTGAAAATTGGAAAGAACATTGCCACCCCACCCCCAACCTCACCTTTCTCCAAATTTTGCCTGGCATCCAAAGTAAGATGAATGCCAAGGGCAGGTAGCATCCTGTTATTCTCTGTGTAGCAATGGCATTCCGAAAGGTCACAGAGTAAGAGGAGCAGCGTTTCTTACTGTGATTTACTCTTGAGATGAAAACTGCTTTTTAATGTAAGTCTGTGGTTGTATAGCCATTCAGTTGGTGACTATTTGGGGTGGCTTTGACTGGGGTGGTAGCAGGAATCCAATTCTGTGAGTCTGAGAACGGACTCCCACCTTGCTATAATTGGCTGCCATAATGAAAGGAGCGAGGGAAAATACCACAAGTGTTTAATACCTAAGCAAAGTGTTTTCAGATCTGCTTTTTTTCCCATCAAACATCAGACATATACATGCTAGGAAATATAATAGTTGCTATTCAGTTTAGATCACCTCAACCAATTTTTCTCATTTTTTGAGCTTAATTCATGCTGTAGTTTTTCCATTTACTGCAACAAATACTTTATCTGCTTTCAAAATAAGGTAAACACCATCAGCTGGTGGAGGCATTGGGTTTATTCTTCATTACATCTCCCCAAGGCAGAAAAAAAAAGACTTTAAGTAGATGTGAGTGCTATTTACAAGCCTGACAGATGCTGAAACTTTCTTCCCATTTGTTCTGCTGGAAAATAGAAGGTTGAAGTTAATACATCTGAGAGGGTCTTTCTCAGTCCTGTGTTTTGGCCATTCACCATGTCCTATTGTCTTTCTCTCCCATTATATAGTAAGGCAGGCAGACCAGTTATTGTAGGAACACATTAGCTCAATGTATATGTGTTTGGGCATGTTGTAAACACATCCTAAGTCAGAATGACTTGTGGAAAAGACAATGCCAAGTGAGTGGAATCATCAGCAAATTTCAAAAGGAGAGGTTTATTCCTTGTTCCATTCCATCTTTCATTTTCTTACTCAATAAATGCTGAATACCATATAGTGAATATAAAGAAAAATTCTAAAACCTTGAACCCTTCTAGTAACTCTCAACCTTTCATAGGAGACGTATAAGAAATAAAACGATGAACTCTGTGTAGTGTCCGATGGGAATTCACATGTTTTAAAGGCAAAGAGGAAGGAACCCTGACTATGTCTGAGGAGACCTGAAGGATTTCCTCAGAGGGAGAAACATGTGTAGAAAGTCTCAAAGCATGAATTCATGCAGTAGATTAAGAAAAAGGAGTCTTTCTAGACAGCAGGATATACAAATTCATGGATGTGTAAGGGAGCATGTTGTGTCTCAGGCAAATAGTTTGGTGTGAGTGTGACTAAAGCAATATATACATCTGAGAGAGTGGCAAAAAGTGTAATTTGCGAGCTATGGAGAGGTAAACTTTAAAAGTCCTCGGACGTCTTGTGAGGGAGTTTGGATTTCAGTTGTGATGAGACGTGATCTGGAGAAGTTTTTAGCTTGAGACAATTTCAAAAGCTCTAGTATCTGATGGATATGAGTAGCAGCTAGTAAATATTCCTTTCTTCAACTTCTGGTTAAGCTGAAGTTGAGACACCATGTTTCCAGAACCTGGTTGGGATGGATATAATTCATCTGCCTCACTTTGCTGAAGGAGCAGACTCAACCAAATGGCAAAATATAAAAAGCACTTCATAATCTTTAAAGAAATCTTATGAGCTGGACTAAGGCTATCACAGTGGGGCCAGAGAAGGGAGAAACTGGAGGGGAATGGTATGGGGAAAGAAGTGGCAGTACTTTGACCATGACTCAGTGAAACATGCAGGTTCAGTGAAGATGAGTAGATGATTATTCTGAGAAATGTAAGTTGGGATACAGAAGGTAGCATTTCCCGCTCTAGAAAAGAGCAGACTTGTAGAAAAACTGTGGTAGGAGAGAAACAGCTTAGAATCCTACATTCAACTGAAGTTGATGGCTCACACATAGTTGAAAGTATCTAATTGTCTTTGATGTTTCTACAGCAGCTTCATGATAGGTTTTAAATGACTTTACATCAGTAATAATGTTAAATGGGCCTTAGGTAACTCTTTCAGTTCCTTAGAATTGTGTGTAAGACAGCACTGTGGGAACAAGAGCAAGGGGGCCTCTAAGTTTATGCTAATAATAAACATAATTTATAAATAAATATTAATAATATAAGTAACAGTGTAATGAAATATAATAAGCTTGTGTTAAGCATATTACATATATAATCTCATTTAATCCTCTCAATGATAGGAGGGAGGTAGTCTCATAATGACCATTTTATGGAAAAAAGATCTAAGAACCAGTAAGGTGGGATGATTGCCCCGGGGTCTCAGACTATCAAGTGGAATTAACAGGATTTAGACCCAGACTTGGTTAAAAAAAATGGAGTGGAGGTGTGCAAGGCTGACTTGTGTATCAATAATAACCCACAGTACATCAGGCAGCCTATCATCATGAACCTCCCAAATAAAAAAGGCTTTTTTTTTCTAAATTGTTTCTTTAAGAAGTCTAAACTTATTAAGCCAGAGACAGAGACAGAAAGAGAGAGAGAGAGACAGAGAGAGAGGGAGGAGATGCAAGGAATTTGTTTAATATATAAAGACTTCAAAAACTACCATCTGATTAGAGTATATCCCATCATTCTATCACAGATTGTAAGGAGAGTATATTAATTAGTAGTTTGGAAGATAGAGCCGCCCTTGAAGCAACCCTTAAGGAAATAGCTCAGGTCATTCTGCCAGAGCTTCTACTAATGAACTGCCTTTGCTCACTGGAGATGTACCTAAAAGTGGCCTCCAGGCTATTCCCATAGGTATTGCCACTGACATCCCAGTGCCAAACAGAAAAGCTGTCTGTAACCTGCTGTATGAACTCTCCTCACTAAGGAGAGCTGGGGAATGGTACCTACTATCTATCTGTTTGTCTATCTGTCTGAACACATAATTTTTGGCATCTTGGTTTCACTAAAGTAGAAAGTGAGTTTTTTAAGATATATTTGACAGTGAGCTTTCAGGTATGATGTCAAAATCTATCCTGTCTTCTTCTTCCCAGTGGTTCTTTTCCTAAGACTTATGGTGAGAAAAGAAATTTCCTTGGCTTAAATTCAAGCCAGGAAATTCTGTTAAGCTTCGAAAATTAATTTCCCCAACACTTTCAATTAGTTAAGAAATTCTTCTTCCTTCCCTTCTTTAGGAAAGTGGAAGTACCTGTCCTACTATCGTCCTTTGAATTCAGAGGCAAAAATGCACTTGTTGAGAAATACATTTGACAGCAAGGGGATTGAAAGAATCTGCAGAGATGTGAGGTTACTGCCATATTTCTGTGAAAATCTATAGCCTAATCTCTGGTCTTCTAGGGGAAAAATAACATGCTCTTTCTACAAAGTATCCAGTGGTGCCATTACTCCCAACACAAGGAAGTAAACACATGAATAAAATATTAGTGGTGATTATAACAGCATGTTCTATTTATTTTAAGTCTGTTATCATTTTCAGTAGCTTGAACAAGGCATCTGAAATTCACCAAAGGCATTTGTGCATACCTTTTTCTGCAGGAAATTTGTACTCATTGATCTAATTAAGACTTAAAGCAGTTGAGTTCTACTAAGCTATCATTATGGAATATCTACCTTATGTTACGTATAAGAAATTTACTTTTTCTGACTTTCCTACCCCCTCTTCCTTTTTTCTCACCCTTAAACAGGGATATTTGTGAAAAGGGATGTGTTTTGAGAGAAATTAAAAGTGATAATGGAGAGAAAGGATGCCCAGTACCTGAGCAGGAAAGACATGCCGAAGGGAAGCAGTAATGGAGGAGGATTATGAGAAAATTAAACAGATAAATTTACGGAAACACCAAATAATTCTTTCCATGAATTTCTGTATCTCTTCCCATTATTCTCTTTGAAGATCGTGAGCCCTGTAATTCCTCTCTGTCTTTCTTGTTCTCCACTGAATCTCCACGACTTCTAAAACAAATCAAATCAAGAATTAACCTTTTAAGCATGAAATAGATCTCTTTGCTATGCCAGACATGTCCTCTATGAATCATTCTGTGGAAGAAGTCTGGGAGATCTGCACAGCTCCAATCCTCACGGGCCGACTCAACTAAGGAAGTGCTAGCAGTGGTCCCCCTCATTTACCGTGATGGCCTTTCTCTGGCTAAAATACTGTTTTCCTACAGGCTTAAGTAGGAATGAGTGATTCAGATAACTTCCTCATGCACTGTACAACAACACCACAATTATAAACCTAGCACAGTGGCAAGGTTATAGGCCCAGAGGAAAGAATGGTAAAACATAATTATTTGTGAGTAACAAAGTAATTCCATGGCCTAAAGCTGTTGAATTATGGTAAAACTAAAAATCACAAGGGAAAATATCAAGGAGGCAAGGCAAACCCAGGTTCTTAGAACCTTTCCCATCTAGCTTTGCCCAAGGCTGCTCCCCGTACAGAATTCAGAGCTGCTGGTTCCTCGCCATCTCATCACCCCCAGCCACAACAGTCATGAAAATAACAATGGCAACCATGTACTACTACATGCCTAATCAATGCTAGGCAAGGGACACCAGTCCCACTAATCCTTCCCTTAGCCCTGCAGAGTTGGTATATTGATAGCTGATATCACTGTACAAAGGCTTTAAATAGCATGTCCAAGGTCACAAAGGGAAGGGATGGAAGACTCAGGAATCAAACAGGGCATCCTGATTCAAACTCTGCTCTTGCCTTGACTCAAAAGGAGAGTGTAGCCAACCCACAGGTCTTTGATATCTTCCCATTCTCTGTAAGTAGCTTTCCTCTAAATGCATGTGCTTCTAGAAAAGGAGAACCTAAGGCATGGGGAGAGGATTTTCCTCTCCACTAATATACTGTGTGGATGTGTGTGTGTATATATGTATGTGTGTGTGTGTGTGTGTTTGTGTGTGGGTGTGTGTGTGTGTGTAATAGCCCTTTAGAAGACTGCAAACCATTATAATAGCTAAGACTGTTTTTATCCCCTTGGGATTCATAATGCCCCTGTTGAGAATGTAGTGCTAAAGTGACAGTGGTCGAAGCTCTCCTTTTATTCAGAGCACCCAATAGTGACCACAAAGGTCTTCCTCCTCCTACTCATCTGGTAGATGAATTATGAGAAAATCTCATTGGTGAACCCCCACAGTGGATGGACTTAATAAAGAAAGGCAAGGCTTCAGAGAATCCTGAGCACTTGCAGACCCCTTGGGTGGGAACATCTAATGTCAGAGAAAGCAGAGCAAGCAATGATACAGTTGTATGACCAAACCCATTGCCAGACATTAATCATGGGTTTTTTGTAATTGTCAATTAATCTATAATTTGATAGTAGAATCCAGGATTTTATAATAAACCTTGGACTGAACTATCCAATTAAGAACATAGAGGCTCAAAGGAATGCAAACACATGACTGGATTTACTGAGAGACTAAGATGATTTTTAGCAGAGGGACCAATTAAAATCTCCTGGAAAGTGAAAAGAGATTTAGATTTAGATTGAACTAGCCTTTATTAAGCACCCACTATACAGCAGGTATTGGTTTGGATGTTTTTACATTATCATATACCTAAGCTTCACAATAGCTCTCTGAGGCAGATGGACTCTCTCACCTTTTATAGCCCAGGAACCTGAAACTCAGCACAGATATTCAAAGACTACTGGTACAAGATCATGCAACTGCCAAGCAGAGGATAAAGAGCCAGGGCCAAATACGCTTCAATAAAATCCCAAGTCTTACTTTGTTTTTGGTTATGGTTGTTCTCCACTTCATATAAATCTGATCTATGAAAATGTACTTTTATACAAACAAGACATTGTATAAGCCATCAGATCACAAAATATTGGCATAAATATATATTTAAGAATTATATCACACTTATTTAGAAATTTGACATTAACTTGTATTATTGATATTTTTAAATGAAGAACTTTAGAAAACCATACATTTTAAAGGTATCTATGAACTGCTGACTGGCAAGGAAAGATGATTTTTTATTCTCTTGCCAAGCCTCTTCTATTCTCTTAATTTCTTTTTCCCTTATCTAAAACTGTCACAGATCAAAACTCAGAACAAAGGAGCAGAATATAAATTACTGTGCTTCAGTGTGGGATCTAAGCTAATAAGAATCTGTCTTAAATTGACTATAACATGCAAAATTTGGGAAGAATAATCCTAAGCATCTCTGCTCATTGCTTATTCCATGGAGAGCAGCACACTATGCTTGGTTTTTCTTAACTCTTCCTATCCTGACTAACCATCATGAAGAGTAGTTGATTAGAAAAGCAGAGTTGATTCATTTGGCAAATAATTAAGAAGTAACTAAGATGCACCAGGCTTGTGCTAGACTCCGGCTAGGCAGAAATATGTTAATTAGACAAGAATCACTGCCCTCAAGGAGCTATAGTATAGGTCAAATTAAACAAGAGGTACAAATTAAACAACCAAACAAAAAAACAAGTCCATGAATATCTACATTCATCGTGACTTCTGTGGCGAAGAGCCCTGATTGTTGATGGGAACTTGGCCATGAGAAAAGAAGGAAGATGGGCTGAAGCCTTAAGAAACAAGTAGGCTCTGGGGAGGAATGGGCTTGACATATCTGAGGAAAGAAAGGAGGCAAAAGTGTCTGAAGTGCAGTGGGCAAAGGGAAAGCAGCATGAGAGGGTAGAGAATCCAGGAGGGCCGACTCTGGCCAACCACCGTAGGCCACCATAGAGATGGGATCTTATTCTAAGAACTATGGGGAATCTTTAAAAGCGTTTAAGCCAGAGAATAATAGCAGGGCCTGCTTTATATATTTAGAAGCTCACTTTGGCTGATTGAATCTGGAGAATAAGACAATATGGATACACGAAATAATAAAGATCAGAGCAGAAATCAATGAAATAGAAACCAAAAGAACAGTAGAACAGATCAACGAAACTAGGAGCTGGTTCTTTGAAAGAATTAACAAGATCCATAAACCCCTGGCCAGACTTATTCAAACAGAAAAGAGATCACAACCAACACCAAAGAAATACAAACAGTTATAAGAACATATTATGAGCAACTATATGCCAGTAAATTAGATAATCTGAAAGAAATAGATGCTTTCCTAGAGATGTATCAAACACCAAAACTGAACCAGGAAGAAATAGAAAACCTGAACAGACCTATAAACCACTAAGGAAATTGAAGTAGTCATCAAAAATCTCCCAACAAACAAAAGCCCAGGGCCAGATGGCTTCCCAGGGGAATTCTACGAAACATTTAAAGAAGAATTAATACCTATTCTCCTGAAACTGTTCCAAAAAATAGAAATGGAAGGAAAACTTCCAAACTCGTTTTATGAGGCCACCATTACCTCGATCCCCAAACCAAACAAAGATCCCATCAAAAAGGAGAATTACAGACCAATATCCTTGATAAACATGGATGCAAAAATTCTCACCAAAATACTAGCAAACAGGATCCAAAGTACATTAAAAGGATCATTCACCATGACCAAGTAGGATTTATCCCTGGGCTGCAAGGTTAGTTCAACATCCGCAAATCAATCAATGTGATACAATACATTAGCAAAAGAAAGAACAAGAATCATATGATCCTCTCAATAGATGCAGAAAAGGCATTTGACAAAGTACAGCATCCTTTCTTGATCAAAACTCTTCAGAGTATAGGGATAGAAGGTACATACCTCAATATCATAAAAGCCATCTATGAAAAACCTACAGTGAATATCATTCTCAATGGGGAAAAACTGAGAGGTTTCCCCCTAAGGTCAGGGATGCGGCAGGGATGTCCACTATCACCACTGCTATTCAACATAGTATTAGAAGTCCTAGCCACAGCAATCAGACAACAAAAAGAAATCAAAGGCATCCAAATTGGCAAAGAAGAAGTCAAACTCTCACTGTTTGCAGATGATATGATACTTTATGTGGAAAACCCCCAAAAGACTCCATCCCAAAACTGCTAGAACTCATACAAGAATTCAGTAAAGTAGTAGAATATAAAATCAATGCACAGAAATCAGTGGCATTCCTATACACCAACAAGAAGACAGAAGAGAGAGAAATTAAGTAGTCGATCCCATTTACAATTGCACCCAAAACCATAAGATACCTAGGAATAAATCTAACCAAAGAGACAAAGGATCTGTACTCAGAAAACTATAAAATACTCATGAAAGAAATTGAGGAAGACACAAGGAAATGGAAAAACGTTCCATGCTCATGGATTGGAAGAACAAACATTGTGAAGATGTCAATGCTACCTAGAGCAATCTACACATTCAATGCAATCCCCATCAAAATACCATCCACTTTTTTCAAAGAAATGGAACAAATCATCCTAAAATTTGTATGGAACCAGAAGAGACCCCGAATAGCCAGAGGAATGTTGAAAAAGAAAAGAAAAGCTGGCAGCATCACAATTCTGGACTTCCAGCTCTATTACAAAGCTGTCATCATCAAGACAGTATGGTACTGGCACAAAAACAGACACATAGATCCATGAAACAGAATCGAGAGCCCAGAAATGGACCCTCAACTCTATGGTCAACTAATCTTTGACAAAGCAGGAAAGAACGTCCAATGGAAAAAAGACAGTCTCTTCAACAAATGGTGTTGGGAAACTTGGACAGCCACATGCAGAAGAATGAAACGACCATTTCCTTACACCACACACAAAAATAGACTCCAAATGGTTGAAAGACCTAAACGTGAGACAGGAGTCCATCCAAATCCTAGAGGAGAACACAGGTAGCTACCTCTTCGACATCAGCTGCAGCAACTTCTGCCTAGAAACATCGCCAAAGGCAAGGGAAGCAAGGGCAAAAATGAACTATTGGGAGTTCATCAAGATAAAAAGCTTTTGCACAGCAAAAGAAGCAGTCCACCAAACCAAAAGACAACTGACAGAATGGGAGAAAATATTTGCAAATGAGATATCAGAAAAAGGGCTAGTACCCAAAATCTATAAAGAACTTAGCAAACTCAACACCCAAAGAACAAATAATCCAATCAAGAAATGGGCAGAAGACATGAACAGACATTTTTCCAAAGAAGACATCCAAATGGCCAACAGACACATGAAAAAGTGCTCAACATCGCTTGGCATCAGGGAAATCCAAATCAAAACCTCAATGAGATACCACCTAACACCAGTCAGAATGGCTAAAATTAACAAGTCAGGAAACAACAGATGTTGGTGGGGATGTAGAGAAAGGGAAACCCTCCTACACTGTTGGTGGGAATGCAAGCTGGTGCAACCACTCTGGAAAACAGTATGGAATTTCCTCAAACAGTTGAAAATAGAGCTACCATACGATCCAGCAATTGCGTTACTGGGTATTTACCCCAAAGATACAAATGTAGGGATCCAAAGGGGTATGTGCACCCTGATGTTTATAGCAGCAATGTCCACAATAGCCAAACTGTGGAAAGAGCCAAGATGTCCATCGACAGATGAATGGATAAAGAAGTGGTATATATATACAATGGAATATTATGCAGCCATCAAAAGAAATGAAATCTTGACATTTGCAATGATGTGGTTGGAACTGGAGGGAG
This sequence comes from Callorhinus ursinus, assembly GCF_003265705.2. Taxonomy (NCBI): domain Eukaryota; kingdom Metazoa; phylum Chordata; class Mammalia; order Carnivora; family Otariidae; genus Callorhinus; species Callorhinus ursinus. The sequence continues at coordinate 53,383,060 of NW_027397063.1, read as the reverse complement.
TTATGCTGAGTGAAACAAGTCAATCAGAGAAAGACACGTATCATATGACCTCCCTGATATGAGGAATTCTTAATCTCAGGAAACAAAGTGAGGGTTGCTGGAGTGGTGGGAGGCGGGAGGGATGTGGTGGCTGGGTGATAGACATTGGGGAGAGTATGTGCTATGGTGAGTGCTGTGAATTGTGCAAGACTGTTGAATCACAGATCTGTACCTCTGAAACAAATAATGCAATATATGTTAAGACAAAAAAAAGTAAATAGCAGGAGGGGAAGAATGAAGGGGAATAAATCAGAGGGGGAGATGAACCATGAGAGATGATGGACTCTGAAAAACAAACTGAGGGTTCTAGAGTGGAGGAGGGTGGGGGGATGGGTTAGCCTGGTGATGGATATTAAAGAGGGCACATTCTACGTGGAGCACTGGGTGTTATGCACAAACAATGAATCATGGAACACTACATCACAAACTAATGATGTAATGTATGGTGATTAACATAACAATAAAAAAATTTAAAGAAAAAAAAGACAATATGGATATCCATAAATGGTCTATCATACTGTAGCATCCAGACACAATGGCTGGGATGGTTATTCCAGCAGCCAAAGCAAATGAAAACGACTCAGGGCCCAATTTTCAATAGTGTGAGGGGGCAATTCCTGACAGCTATAACTGGCGAGAGAGAAAATATCTAGGACCACTGTAATCACTCTAAGGCCGGCCTGTAATTGAGCAGACCCCACCTTTAGCAGAACAAAATTAGCATGTGACTGCCCATCTGCTAGTTCTTTCTGGCTGCATGTATTCTTTGTGATTTTCTTTCCCTTAAAAATAGCCTTAAGTGTTTTGTTTTTAAACTCCTGTATGTATCTAGGATAGAGTTGGAGGAGTTATATAGATGTTGATTTGCCCTGTGGCTATTTCTTTATCAACACTATTCCTAAGTTATATGATAAGATGATTTTTTTAAATTTTATTTTATTATGTTATGTTAATCACCATACATTACATCATTAGTTTTTTATATAGTGTTCCATGATTCATTGTTTTCATATAATACCCAGTGCTCCATTCAATACGATAAGATGATTTTTAAAAACAAAACAAAACAATGTACTTGACTCCTCCAACCACAGAATCTTAACCTAAAGAATAAAAAATCCTGCCCTACGAAACTAGGAGAAATAATAGGAGAGATGAATTTTATGGCTTCTCCAACTGAAATATAAACACTGGTATGCTACATGTGTTTTTGCTCATTGGTGCACATAGTGTGTTTGCTAATAGGTGCATTTGGCAGAACTATATTGAGAAAGCAAAGGGATGAAGCAGATGACAACTCGTGGGACAGAATATTTCCTGCTTCTGCTGGGGTCTCAAACTGTACTTTCTGGGCAACAGCCCATCGTGCAACCTTCACCTTGACCCATCTCCAATGTGATGGCTGCTTCTGCGTTCCACTCTAGCTAAGCAGTGGTAATATTAGAAAACAACCTGATACGCCCCCATTTTAAATCACTAAGGGGGTGTTTCTAGCCTACAGAGTGACTCCTGCGGGGATTCTGCATTATGACAGAAGAGTCCTAGAGCCCAGACCCTTACCCTAATAAACAGAAACTTCCAGTGTTGAAGCAACTCAGGGAGAGACTAGTGAGAATGTTTTCTGGGGGCAGCTGTCTTGTGAGCTGCTCTCCTCTGATCAGATTGCAGAGCCAAATGGTTGTTCCATATGCCTGGGAGGCCAGTCCTGCTGCTCAGGGTTCTAGATGGTTTGTTTTGTGCTCTTGCTTGTGTGCTCAGAGACGACAGCAGCCTCTCAGCACTGGAAACAGGCCAAGTCAGTCAACTGGCAAGTATTTATTAAATACCCTAGAGTGCATTGCCCTCTTGAGGCCTGGTCTGGTTGCAGCTTCTGTACTTTGTGAGCCATACTTTTCCTGGCATCACTTAGCTCAGGGAGGTTTTCCATTTTGAATGCAAATGTTTATGGGTTAAAAGCTTATTTAAATGTCCCCTGGGTAGGTTGGGTGGGAGACCAGCATTGCCTCCTTGTCACACATACTCTCTCCAGAGCCAGTTAAAGACCGGAAAAATTGCTTGAGGAAGCATATGGAAATTTAAGAGGTAGAAAGCAATCAAGGCAACATTTTCTGAGAATAGTGTTAAAATCATGATTGGGAATAGAAATAAATATGAATCAGTCTCTTTTTCCTTATAAAATCATCAATATAATTTCCTGACTATCTGGGATGGTTTGGGGGATGGGTGGGATAAATTACCATGTTAAGAGTCACATGTTTTGTATTTTTTCCAATGTCATGGAATTGTTCTTCTCACAGTGAGTGGATCTAGCTGATGCCTGACATCTGAAGTATACTAGGAACAGAGAAGACTCAAAATAAAAAAAATATTGCTTAGGAGTCCATGGTGAGGGACGCCTGGGTGGCTCAGTCGGTTAAGCGGTGGCTTTTGGCTCAGGGATCATGTCCCACATGGGGCTCCTTGCTTAGCAGGAAGCCTGCTGCTCCCTCTGCTTGCTGCTCCCCCTGCTTGTGCGCTCAATCTCTCTCTCTCTCTCTCTCTCTGACAATAAATAAATAAAATCGTAAAAAAAAAAAAAAAAAAGGAGCCCATGGTGATATTGGCAGGACACGCCTTCCTGAACCACTAAGCTCGTGGATGTAGGGCTGATGGCTGAACATCACAGTGCTTTGCCCCTTGGAGGCAGAGAGCTCCCTGGCGCTGCTGATATGAGTGGAGAGGAGATGATATTTCTTAGCAAGCATACTGACCTGAGATGCTATGACACTAGGGTCTTCCTAGCTCAAAGGAGAGAATGAATTCTGTGATTGATTGGTTAAGCACGTGTGTTTGTGTGCATGTGGGTACATGTGGATGTGTGTTTCATGGTAGCTGGAAAGAGTCTGAGTAGACATCTAACTAAAAATCCTGCCTAGGCAAAAAAGTGCTGACAAAGATGTTCCTCCATTGACTTGATTCAGTTTTATTCAAAGTTCCCCATGTTTTTCCTTAATGTTAAAGTTGCCTGCAAAATATTCGTAGGATATGTAAATGTCTCTCATATTTACTTTCTCTTCCATTTATTCAGGTCCACATACTGAAGAATTTTTACCTTAACATCTTCCAATCTGTTGTTTTCTCTCAGTCCCTGATGCTTTAGCTCAGCTCTTGTAGTTTCTTATCTAGACAATTTTAATAGCTTTCCAACTAATTTCCTTACCACCTGTGTCACCTCTCCCCACCTTATCCTTCTACTACTGCCCAAGTGATTATTCTAAATCCCAGATCTTGTTGAATCACTTTCTGCTTAAAATCACTAAATGGTTCCTAATAGCTTTAGCTATTATCTAATAGCTAACAATAATATCCTTGGTCGAGCCCGACCCATGTCGTAAGACATTATGCTAGACATTTTCACAGGAATTCATGTGTTGAAACCCACCATTTCCTTGTTTTAGATGCTGGGACTAATTTGCAAACTTCAACATAGGGAGTGAGTAGTAAGATTCAGAATACCAGGAGACAAAAATCAATCAAATGGTGTTCTAGTGCCTTTACTTTCAATCCAAAACAGTATTAAACAAATGTCAAGATATTACCCATGTAATAGGCTGAGACCTATTGTCATTTACCACATATCTGAGACTATGTATGGGATGACTTCCTAAGGGTGATTGCTCAATAAAAGGGTTTGTATGATTTTACAAATCAGAACCATATGTCCAGATTGCCTTCCCTAGAGGTGTCCAGTTTATATTCACACCAGCCATGTGCAAGTACACTTTCACTCCTCTCCTGGTGTACATAAACTACTTGATTTTTGCCTCTCTGATAAATGAAAAATAGCATCACCCTGGAGTTTTAATTTGTGTTTCTCATTACCTGAGGGAGGTTATATAAAAGGGGGAACCTGGCCAATGATCTCCCCGAGCAGCTGTGAGAGAAGTGCTGCTATTATTTAGCTTTTTATAGGGAGGAAACCGAGTCAAGACACTCTGTAGCTTAATTCTTTAATCTGGTATCATTAATTAATCTAGTGAACTTCTAATGCTTACCCATTATATTCAGAATTGTATTCAATCCTGAATCACGTGGGCTTCAATATTCCCCACCTCCATATCTTGACACTTGCTGCCCTATCTGAAATGGCCCCCCATTTCCCAATCAGCTAATTTATCCTTATCCTCCAAGTACTTGTGTAAGCATCGACTTCCCCAGGAAGACTTCCCTGACTTGCATGCTTCTTCTCAATGCCCCCACAACACCCTTTTCTGGCCTCAAGTCCACCCCTTAGCACCCTGCATTATAGTCTTGTTTTACCGTAAGATCCTTGGTGGCAAGACTACCCATTATTTGGCTTTGTTTCCCAAATACTTGGCCCAAGGTCTGGCACATAATAAATGCTAAATATGTGTTTGTAGAATCAGTGGAAAGAATAGATGAGAAACTAATTGAAAGTTCAAAGAATGAAAAATAAAACATGAATTTCGAATATTACTTTTTTCCCCTCAAGATGATGCAGCTATTTTCTCAAAGACTATACTTTTTAGAAGCTGTCACTTAAGGTATTCGGGCTTATTCTTTATTTGAACAGAAAACAGAGAAAAGGTCTTATATTTCAAGAATTTTCAATTGTCTTAGGGACTTGAGGAGCCCTCTGAAGGGCCCTGAAAGAGACAGTGGATTTGGGGGGTTCTACTTGCCCTCCACACCCCCATTCCCTCATACTCACCTCATCTCTTTAAACAAAGGTCATCTGTTTTTCATCTTGGATTCCTGTGTAAACTTTAATAGAAAGAGTTCTGTGTTCTAAGATGTCTAATAGTCTTTAGAAGAGAAGAAAGCCCAGGTCTTTAAAACAGGGAATTTGGGTTGTAGTCCTGCCTCTGTCTTTGGCTAGCTTTGTGGCCACTCTAGCCATTTACTCATTTGAGACCTAGTATCTTAATCTGTGAGCTGAATCCTCTAGAACAATGTGTCCGTTTATATCCATATAGTATACCTAAAGATCTAAACCTTCTCTTGTTTTGAATGCTGTAATTAAAATTTTCTTTATTATTTACCACTTTGATTGTAAAACCCTGCAAATGTCTCCATCTTTTAAAACACCATTAGTTTCCAGTGCTTAATATCTTAAGAACCGTGTTTTTTTTGTTGTTGTTTTTTTTTTTTTGTATGTGTGTTTTTGTTTTGTTTTTTTGTCCTCACCTTCAAAACCCCTAACAGGGGACTCTGTACCAAGCAACACCTTTTATCTCCTCGGTCCTCTGGTGCGTCTGTTCATCACACTGGTATTCAGTCACTCAAACTTCCTGTCTTTTTTTTTTTACTTGCTTTGTTAGACCTGGAAATTATTTGCTTTTACTTCATTTATTTATTTTTATTTTAAAACACTCTACCATTTAGACATGGTCCATGAAATCAACTCCATCTGACTCGTTAAAGGACAATGTGTATCACTTCATTGTGTTTTACTCATAGGTCAAAACACCCTATCATGATAGACCTCAATACAAAAAAAAAAAAAAAAATTCTATTGTTAGCATTTACTTTTTATGGAAAAATCTCTTTATTGTTTAAATCATATTGATCGTAGATCACAAGCTCCTTGAGGACTAAATTTATGTTTTAAATGCTGCATAAAGTACACATAAAACATGTGAACGTGTGCATTTATAGCTTCCTGTGTCTATAAGGACTCAGATGTAAACTACAAGGGGTAGAGGATTCCTTGTCTGGAATTAGGGATGCTTTGAAAGTAAAATACAATTTAAAAATTATTCTCAAATATTGGTTTCTTAGTTCTTTTCTATTATATCTCTTCCCCTGTAAAGGCAGAACATCTGTAATTTTGTGAATATCAGTAATGTATTTTCAAAAGAAGTTCCCTCTACATAGTGATAATATTCCGGAAAGGGGAAGTAGTTTGTGGAGTAGAAGGAAAACCCACTTCTGCCATTTCCTTTGTTCATCTGTCATTGTTAAAAAAAAAAAAAAGTCTGTCTCAAGGACACTTTTCACTACTCCTTCTCCAAATTTTAATCTTTTTTGCTATACTTGAAAAACACTGACCTAAGTTCTGAAACAGTTCTAGATGGCCAAGTCTCTGATGTGACACATCCCTATTAATAAGTCATTGTGGCCCCAAGAGGCAGGCTGACTTCCTCTCTGGGGGCCCAAATACTTCTACAGTGGTTCAAGTAGCTCATCGTCTGTCCCCCACCTCCATCTAATGAGCTGGCTCTTCTCTTTATCTGGGACACCTCAAAGGCTTCACTTCCCCTGGGCCACCGTGGAGAATGGCTTTTTTTGCTATCATTTTTTCCAGTGAGGGTGACACCTCTGCCTCCTGTGGGGCAAATTACTCTCTGAACTGCAGTGTCTGTCAGTTTCTATGGCTCCCTTTCTATGTCTCAGAGAGCAGCAGCTGTCCCTTACTCACTGGGATACATACTGTGTGTCACCACCTCTTATAAAGCCGAGAATCCCTCCTCTTGTCTTACTACTCACCAGCAGGTTAAATTTCTGTCCTGGAAAATTTCAGTAACACATCAGCTGTGAGTAGGCTAGACAACATAGTCTAGCAATGCGGTGAAAAGAAACTTTATCAGTAGGAAATCGCCCTCTTTAATCATTTAGTCCTAAGAGTTTAGCCCAACACAAAATGACCTAGCAGACTGAATAAATACCCAGAGCCCTGTATGCTCACCCCTGGCATTCTTCTACTCTGCCTGACATTGGATCACCAATAGATGGAATGAGCCCGAAGGTCCTGGGCTCAACGTCCCGAATGCTGAATCGAGCAACAGGAGGCAGAACATTGGTAACCCTGACTCCTACTCATCACCGCCCTTTCACTATCCTCATGTGAGGGAGCCCTCTGATTTTATGGCTTAATTTATTCTACAAGTTTCTTTTCATTGATAAATCAGAAAAGGCAATACTATTCTACACACATTTCCTAAATAACAGTATTAACTGAGCCAGATTCTTAATGCCATTATGTGGGTCTGCAGAGTTCTGATTGCAAAGATGGTGTGAAGTGTGGAGGTGGGCAAAAAAGAAGGAGGGGGAGGAGAATGGAGAGAGACAGACACAGAGACACATGTGCATACCATACACACATAGACACCTGTGTCACTAGAGACCCTTAGAAAGCTTAGGGAGTATGGAGGCAGGGGTATCACTGGGAAATGATTTGGATTTTAATACTGTCACTTGTTTGAAATGTGTTTGCATAGAGACAAAACATAAGACAGGAAGAAAAATAAAATTACTTTTAATAATTTCTTACCTGTTCTGGAGAGGAGATTGACTTATATCACAGACACAGGTTATAGTTTTAATTTGTTTTGTTTGTTTTCCTTTTCTTTATAGCAGTCAATCTACTTACTTGGGTCTGCTTCAAGAAGCACTCATATTATAGGTAGTTCATCATCTGTAGGGTTTAGCCCTGCTCCCTTCTTCCTGGGTGCCGTGTTTTATTTTGCCCAAATTATGATCAAGACAAAACTCAAGAAGACTTTCTGTGTTTGATGCAGAATCAAACTGAATTTGTCTCTGTCTATTGCAGTTACTCACATACATCTCTCCACATTTCTTATGTACCAAAAACATCCTGTGAGATGTTGTTTGATACATGCAAGGAAACATTTAAAGGCGCTTCTCCAATATTCACTGTGACACCGAGGGTCCCAGCTGACTTGTGTGTGGTACATTCGTAAGATGCTGAAGTTTAAATTACCTGTAGGCAGTGAAATATCAAAGCTTTGTTTCTTTCCAAATCAGAAAACTCCCAGAAGCTCCTCATGACTAATATTTGGTTGAGGTTTTAAGATGTTAATTACAAATAAAGGCACATATAAATCATAATTTGTGTCTCTATGCCACTCTAATCATAATAGTACAATTTTAATTCTTAATACTCAAAACACTTAGATGGAAGTCAGCAAGTCACTCTACAAAATATTTTCTACCCTAATCACCACCCCCCACCCTCCGTAAAGAATTGTTAACCTTAACAACAAACATATATAGAATTGAGGGCAAGGGCACCTGGGTGGCTCAGTTGGTTAAGTGACTGCCTTCGGCTCAGGTCATGATCCCCGGGTCCTGGGATCGAGCCCCACATTGGGCTCCCTGCTCAGCCAGAAGCCTGCTTCTCCCCCTCCCACTCCCCCTGCTTGTGTTCCTTCTCATGCTGTCTCTCTCTCTGTGTGTCAATTAAATAAATAAATAAATAAATCTTTGGGAAAAAAAAGAATTGAGGGCAAATAAAGTTGGGGAACGTATCACTTGAGTTAATACTCAAAATTACATGCAAAATACAGTTGATTCTCATTCTTTGGATTTGTTACATTCTATAAAATTGCCATGACCTGTGAATTAGCAAATACTGAACTATCACTCATGAGGTAAATATAAGATTAGGTTCCTACAAGCCTTAGGTCACAAAAGTTAGGTCAAATTATGAATACATAACTTAGAGTTATGTGTGTTTCTGTTTAAAGACCCCTTGTTAAATATATGTTGTTGATCCACTAACAGTAAACTTACACCAACAGCACTGTAACTCATGCATGAACGAAGTTTATCTAACTCACATCCTGAAGGCAGATCACACCTTCTTGCACTCAAGAACAATAGCCAGCCCTTCAGCACTACACTTGGAGGCCATTGTAAATAGCAAAATCACCAACAAAAAAACACAAGAAAGTGAAAAATGCAGCGCTAAGCAGACTACAAAAAAGACTTTTGTTTATAGGATGAGTGCTGGATCAAAAAGGCAACTCAGCTGGGAACACTCGTGTGTGTTGGTCATCTCAAATTTTTCACTATTCTGCATATGTCTACAAATGATCATAAAAGCAGTGTGTGTTGAGTTGGGGATAACAAATAAATTCTAATGAGTAGGCCAATTCACAAATAATGGACTCCCCAAATAATGAGGATCAACTATAACTTACAATTGAGACTGAAGGCAGTGCAGCTCCTAGACAGTTCCCACCCCAAAGACCTCCATGATCTGGTCAATCTCCTTCATCTTCCAGAAAACGCTTCCCTGAAACAGAGGCTTCTCCAGATAGCTCTGGGCTAATAAATAAAATTTGTAAGTACTACAGATGGCAGATACCTCTAACTACCCATCATTCTGTAGATGCTTTTGACTCAGCCCAATTCTTATAACATTCAGCTTTCAGCATTCGCTTTTTTTCTACTTCACTGTCTAAAATTTTGCTTATCATTGCATTTCAGACCTTACCTATTTCTGTCTTGCACCTGCTTTTCCTTCCTACCTGAAATAATCAATAACCACCTTATCCCTTATGGCTCTCTAAAAGGGTACCCTTCCCAGCCACCTGAGCCAAATGCAGAGCTTCACTTTTTCTCAAGGTATTTTAAAGTGAAAAACATGTTATAAGTACACACACACACACACACACACACACACACACACCTTATAAGCATATATGTACATATATACATAGATACATAATGAAGAAGGGAATTATATTTATAATAAATAGCTGAGATTTTGAATTTACTTCAGTATTTCATTTTAAAATAAGAAAACATAAAATCTAGGCTGGGTAACGTAAGTCCTTTTTCCTCATGTTAGTAGCTGAAATTGATGTTTAAAAATCAAGAACACTAAAAAAGATGATAGACTAGTGTTCTATCCAATAATTCTTGGGTAAAGTGCAGAGTTCTTCTTGACTCTGCCAAATGAGACTCCAGAGAAGGCAGAGAGAACAGTCAGAAAGGAGAAATTAGATAAGTATCTCACTGAAACTTCTTTAAGAAGAGCGACTCACTTTTTTTTCTCAAAAGAGAATTGTTTCATTAAACTTGTCTCTGTTTTCTAGTAGCTGTATGGCTTAAGGGGACTTTTATAAAGATTTCAGACATCCCGATATAATTATTTTCATACTTTTAACCTCTCCTGATATTTCTTCTGAGTGACCTGAACAAAATAAACGTCACTTTCTTGATGCCACTGGTTTTATTAAACTCTGTGACTTCCTGTCTCTCATACATCTACTGCTTGGAATTCTAGCTCTTATTCCACCTGATCAGGGTTATTTCCTCTAACAGAGCAGTTCTGAAACTTGAGCGAGCATCAGGATCACCTGAGAGCTTTGTTAAATGCAGATTCCTAGGCCCCAACCCCAGATTTTCTGATAAGTCTTCTGGAGTGGGACCTGAGAATTTGCATTTGTAACAGTTTCCAGGTCCTGCCAATGCTGCTGGCCCAGGGACACCACACTTTAAGAACCACTAACCCTAATACACCCTGTTCACTCAGATGTTTTAGTACAATGCCTACCACATTGTAAATACTCAATAAATGCTTGCTGTATACTAGTTCAAGTTTCCTACTATCCAATAAATATGCCATTTTCAATCCTGTCTTCGTTTAGTTGCCCACACTTTATAAATAGCCTATTTTCAACAAATCTTTGCCTGCTGGGTCGGATCCATCAGGATCCATCCCAATCAATTTTCTTAAAAACTTTGAAGTCATCACTAACTCTTTCTTTCCTGAATATACATTGATCCATGCCATTTGCTTAATTTTTTATTATATATTGGCATAAATGCACCCTAATTTGTGTACTTGGTAAAATATTTTTTTCGTCTCAATGAGGAGGCTGAGGCCCTATCTGGCACCTGTTCTATCCCATCACAGTGTCCAAAAGAACTATTGAATGGACAGCATGGATTCTTTGCTTTTAGGTGCTGAAATATGCAACTACTTTGAAGGTTGTAAAGAAACTGGTAAAGCTATATATTTGTCTAAAGAGAAAATAGAGGGTGAAAGTAAAAAAAACATTCAATGTCTCTTAAAGTACCAAAGGAAGACTTAAAAAAACTTCAAAACTCTCTTGTCAAATTAAAATCTGCTCTTTATCGGTTTCTTATTGAGAAGTTTGAATGTTTTGAATCTCAAATCCTACTGCAGAGCTGAACCTCTTGTCTTGATTGTAAATGTAAATGCTTATATATATATATTATATATATAATATATATATATACAGGATGTGACGTAATGCTAGTGATACACATGTATATATGACTTACATGTTTTAGAGGCTCTGTTTGCTTCCCTTGAATTCTTTATCTGTGTCTCACTATCAAAATCAAGCAAAGGCTGTGGAGAAAGGCAATTTCAAGGAGACAACTATTGTTGTTTTCATGACTAAGGATTGAGGTATGTACTGTTAGGATTTGTGGGCACCAAGGAGTATTTTATAAAGTTCTCCATAGTTTTTTTCAAGAATACTGAGAGTTTCTAGTAAAGAGACTTCTCAACCTTTTTCTCATGTTTTGAACCCTCTCCTTTCAAAAGAACCATACAAAAAATTACCCTTTGAATTAAGCAATTGCTCTTCAGCAAAGTGCTAACTCCTATGCATTTAGATGGTTGACTGGTAGTTAATTTGGCATATAAGGGAATTACTTAAACAACATTAAACTTACCAGATACCTCTCTAGAAAGTAACTTTGGTTTAGCAGAAACTGTAAATTAATTCATTTATTAATTCATTCAGTAAACGTTTACTGAGTGCCTATTGGTGCTAGGCATTGTATTAAATGTTTTGGAGGATAAAAAGAGATTAGATATAGGTTCTACTTTCAGTCAGCTTAGAGCTGGTAGAAAATATATGTTCATAAAGACCTACATTTTAAGGTAGAAAGAATTAAGTGTCATAAGGGAACTAGATGTGATGCATGTTGAAAAAGAGTTCAGAGTCTCTAGAGGACATTAGGAAAACTTGACAACAAAAACTATATTTAGGTTGGGTCAGCAAGGATGCACATAGATGTGTGGAGGTAGGGAGATGAGCTGCCTTTACTAGGTCGGGTCACTCTTCATCCCAATTGAATTCTAGAGAGAGGGATCTGCCCAGGGGTCAAGCGGAAGGATATGAATGTGGAAACCCCCTGGTTCAGTTTTCCTAGCGCTCAAGGGGCAGCAGAAAGATTGCAAGAGCTGGCTGGTGCCAATTGAAAGAGGGCTGTTAGGCCAGGGACAATGAGGTTGTTCTATGCATGATGGGAGGGGTAAGTGAAATGTATTGATCTGTGCTTTAACAAGATTCCTCTGACAATAGAGTATAAACGGAATTGTCTATAATCTCACTTCTGGTATCACACATATGATTTTGATTAATCAGTCTCTTTATGGACCTTTACCCCTTCTGGATCTTGAGACTTGCATGGATTTCTTGGGCAGTGTTGTTTTCCTCAGTAAGAGGGGGTCCTGGGATCCACGACCACCTTAGGAAACAGATTTTTCTAGAGGGTTACAAAATAGATCGAATAGACAAACCTCCTGAAAGAAATAGATGAACCTCCCGTGACTCAGTTATATGTACACTTTATGATTCAAGGGTATACCATGGACTTTCAAAATACACTGAAAGAGAAAAATCAAGAGAAAAAGCAAACACATCGTTTCCAGTAGCAGAGGTGATTTTTTATCAAGCCCAAGTTGCTCCAGATTGTAGTCTGGAACTGAACCTTAAAATGGAGGAGGCCATACGTGCGCTAGGTAAATACTGATATCCTACAAGTGACCTTTAACTCTCCTGTAGGGAGGAGTCCAGCAAATACATATTTTAGGTGTTTTGCATTATAAAGTTATTAGGGAGATCTAACAAGTTGCTGTTTTCACTTTATAGTAATGAATTATGAATGGTCAGGGTATTCATTCAAAGCGAGAGAAAATATGTCCTCCTAGAAGACACTATGATTTTCCTTTCAACGTTAGTTTGTACCTAAAATAAGATGAGAAATTAATCACAAAACTAATACAGTTGCTATCAATGTATTACTGGGCTGAGAAACTCAAAACCAGCATTCTAGTTTTCTTTTGTTTTATTTTTTGATTGATGCAGATTTGTGGAAGTTAGGTATTAAAAATTATAGAAAATAAATGTTTATTAAACCTACCCACACACATGAACAAGATGGAAAGTTATACTCTTTGTTCTATAAACCTAATACACTTCAGCGAACAAAAGCTTTTGAGTCTTATTCATGAAATATCGTTTTTTCCATGCTTCTCAAAACTCTTGGGGGCTGCTCTGTGTTGCAGCATTTAGATTTTCTTGCCCACTCTCCCCTGCCTCCACACTACTTTTTTATCCCGGTGTTCCCTCCCTGCAGATGGCTTAGTGGACTCCTTTTTTCCAAAGGCATTAGGAAGGCTGTATCTGCAAAAGCAGATCAATCGCGCCCTCAGCTGGCCAGAGAAGTGGTTACATGTTGAGATTCCCAGAGCTTGAGCATAGCAGACAGGCGAGGCTACAAGTGAGAATCTATTTTGAGATATGAAGATGTGCCTTTTGTGAATTCTAAAGTTTAGCAATTTCCCAAGGCACTCTCATTACTGTAGATATTATTACCCCTTCCATGGTATTTCTGGAATTATCAAGGAAGAAACGACGAATACACGCTGAGCTCCCCAAGGAATACAACTTATCACAGGCATTTTCCAGGCTGCCAGCTAAATGGAGTCAACAGAGGTTTAAGTTTTTACTAGGCATGTTGCAGGCCCATGATAAAAATCTCTGGAAAGGATAAGTGAGTGACTCAGCTATTTCCCATTTGTCTCTCTAATTCACCTGTCTGCTTTTTGAGGGGGGGGGGGATCAACATTAAACTGATTTAGTACCTTCTAAATCTATAGACAGAAATAAGCATTTGATGCTTACCGCCATTCCCCGACTGAATGGAAAGAAAGGAAATAATTTCCCACTACCCAAGAGGGATGCTGAGCACACTGACCATGGATAAGAAGGGTGGGGGTTCTCCCTGCAGCCTAAGGCACCCCAAGTAACCAATCCAGCCCCTTCCACTGAGGAGGAGAGCGGCATTATTCCCGAGAGGACTCAGAATGTGCAATGACAGTAGTAGCAACCAGATCGCTGCCTGTGGCCTCAGGCTGCTTTGGAAAGAGAATCATGGACACACTCTTTACGGGCTAACAGGTTATAACTGGGCTGTCACTAAGAGCAGCCAGATATGCATAATCTTAATTACTTACATCACGTAGTCTATCATTTGCCATTTTTGTTTTCCAAAAGCCATTCACAATTTTAGCTTTCAAATGTTGCACTTTATACCTTAATTCAAACTGCTAAATTGTGATGCCTACAATGTCTTCAACTAATTTAGGCAAAAACCTAGTGACCAAAGGAGAAATGTGGTGGTAAAGAGAGATAGGTCCCCAATTAGAGTTGTTTCCCTAGCAAGACAAATACTTATATTGGCACTCTATAAGTGGTCCTGAGGTTTGATAACAAGAAATCTCTGAAGAGTTAGTACCACCAGCCCTGACCTCCCCTCAAACTCACAACTGCCTCTTGGCCTTCTTTTTTTTTTCTTTTAATTGACCCTCTGTTACCTGAAATTCAACACCTTAAAAATGAAAATAAACATTTAAAAAAATGAACAACAGAGCCTTGTCCCTTATCCCTGCTCACCTTCCTAGCAAATTAACTTTGCCTATTGACTTGTCTTTTCCCTCTGTGATGGCATCATTTTCTTCCATTGACTCTTCTCAAATTTTATTCCTTTCATCCTTCTTCCATTCATATCCCACCAATCCCACTCCCCCCACCCCCAAATCCCATCCAGACTCAACTAGGTATAAAACAGCTTTGCAGCTCAGTTTCCAGCTCTGGTCCCTGCATTCTAGCTGAATGCTCACTCCCTACTGAAAGAGAGTCAGTACTCTTAATGTGGCTTTCCACGTATCCCAGGTTTGTTAACTCTGGTCTTCGCTGCCGAAGCTCCTACTCCATGATCTCACCTTTGTGTGAGCCTGTCCCTCAGGTAGGTTCGGTGTTACCTGGATTCTAGACTTTTGCCATGCAGTTCTCTCTACCAGAAATGCCCTCCCCTTCCTTTCATTTACTAAAACTATATCCCTCTTTCAAGAATGAGCTTACATCCTACTCTTCTCTGATAACGTCTCTGAATACCATGCCAAAAAAGAGATCCCATACTTACCTCATCTAGCCTTCCAGACAAAAAAAAAAAAAAAAAAAAAAAAAAATTTGCCGCACCACACATATGGTACATATTATCCCTTGAACCTAACTCTCATTTATTTTCCTAGGTTTTATGCTATTTGAGGTCAGAGGCGATGACTCATCTTTATATTCCATCAAACATCTAAACATTGAGTGTTCTGTGAATCTGAAATAACTATTTCTGTTAGTAATTTGAACATATGTTTTTAGGAGAAAAATGCACTTATAAAGAAAATGCTAGGGGTGCCTAAATGGCTGAGTCCATTAAGCGTCTGCCTTTGGTTCTGGTCATGATCCAAGTGTCCTGGGATTGAACTGCACAGCAGGCTCCCTGCTCAGTGGGGAATCTGCTTTTTCTTCTCCCTGCTTTTGTGCTCTCTCTCTCCCTCTCAAATAAATAAATAAAATATTCTCTTTCTTGACTGGCTAGTGGTTTAATGGATATTTGCTCTGGGATCATTCATTCAGCTGCTCATCTATGTAATAAGCATTGCTTCTTCAGTAAAACGTTTTAAGAGAAAAAAATAAAAAAACAAAGTGCTATATGTTAATGTTTCCTTTCTGTAAATCAAGAGTTTCAAGTAAATACCTTGCTAAAAGAAAAACATACTAGCATCTTACACAGAAACAGGTTTTAAAGAGTGCTCTAATGCAATTCTTTAGGGTGATTGCTTCAGTGAACAGTTTAAAATCAAACATTGATTGATAAATATTGATCACTTATATGTAAATAGGTACTTTTTAAAATAACAATTGGAATTTTCTTCCCTTGATTGTTTTTCAACTTGCATTCTAAAACTCATTAAGAGTAGCCAGGTAAGCTTAGCAAACACTTCCTTTATAAACACTCCACCTAGCCCATATCCAAACACATATTTTGAAATATTGCATAACAAAATAATGAAATTCTTCTGTATTACTTAACCCACCTGAACTGGGGTCTCCTTGACACATCTGAATAGAACTGTGGTGAGATACTTGTCATTCACTAAATATTTACTGAGCACTAGTGGATCTGGCGATAGGTGTCTGGCACTAGAGAAATGGGGGTTAACAAAACAGGCAAGGTCCTTGTTCTCATTTTAAGCTTTATGATAGGAATATGCTTATTTTATTTTCTGTCAGAAATATCATTTTAGGAATCTAAATAATTGTTCAAGAAACAAATGAGGAATGTAAGCTAGTTAGCAACATTTCCATTCTCTGCCTACTTCCTTCTAACTTAAAACATGACCAAGAACATATAATGAAAATTTAGTTTCACAGCAGGAAAACATAACTGAAAAAAAAAAGCTTATTATTAATGTTACCAGAGGACATTGCTGGATGTCTTCTGGTTGAGTACATGTAATTCTATTTTTCTTCTTCTTCCTTCTCTCTTTGAATCATATAACATACCAATAATGCATATCCTAGATAGATGGAGAAACTAAGCAGAAAGCTTTATAAAAATAGAAATTTAGAGTGGAGAGGGGCCTTTGAGAGCATCTAGTCCAACCATGTCATTTTTCCATAAAGGAAAAGAAAACTCTGGAAAAAAAAAAATGACTTCCTCAAGTGTTTGCAGTGAATTAGTAGCAGATTCCAGACCAGAAAAAGTCTTCAGATAACCAGTTCCGTTCATCTTCCTATAAACTACATTGTTCCTGATAGCTGCTTTTTTTTTTTTTTTTTTTGTCATTTCTTCATTCCACACAAGCATTGTGTTGGTGTTGTTTTGTTTTGTTTTGTTTTCTACTATGTCTAGCATACCTTTGAAGTCACTGTAGATTAAGTAACAAAAATCCAGTCCAGGCTATTAGAAACCTCACAGCCTGCAGAGGGAGACTGGTGCAATAGGGCAGTCTGATAAATGTTGTAATGCAAGATTGCATAGGTTTACTTGGGGACCAACTAGAAGAGCATTTGACATACTGTGGGGGGCAGCTAGAGAAGGCGCTATGAAAGAGGTGAAACCTATGCTGAGTCTTAGAAAAGGTGGATAAATTATAATTATTTACATGAAAATAAAGCCATAGGATGATACTCCAGGCAGAGGTAACTAATATACAAAGACTCAGAGTATGAAATTGCATGGCAAAGTGCAGAGGATGTAGGGTCTGATGGGCAGAGTGAAAAAGAAAACACAAAATGTAGGTAGGTGAGGCTATATCACCAAGGGTCTTACATGCTTTTACGAAGTTTTATTATTTTTTTTTAATGGTGATAAAAAGTTTTAAAACTTTTTTCAGTAGGGAGTAGTGGGTATTAAATGATTAAATCTTTGTTTTCAAGAGATCATTACTGAGGCAGTGTAAAGGCTAAGGGTTGGTGGGACTGCAGATAGAGAGATAAGGTAGGAGATTGTTTTAGTAATTCAAACAAATGATGATAAACACAGTTTAAATCTCACCTTTATTACTCGTGTTGACTCAAAGTTAAGATGTGGGCGTCCGGCATGCAATCTGCCACAGTATAAACCTACAGATCCTTAGTCTATGAATGAGCTTCAGAAATACATAAGTCCCTGAAAGTCAAGACACATTTGATGCATATGGATGTGTCTGAGAAGACAAATATAGCATATTCTTAGATACAGCATGACAACCCCAAGTTTTTAACAACTGCTACATTAGGGGTCTGAAAGACTTGAGGTAGTTTCTTTCATGCCTAACACCCCACTTAGGGAAACCTAGTCTTCCTGGATAATTAGGTCAGGGTGTTACATAGAAGAGAAATGGTTTTTGGAGACATGTATCTTTTGGCTGAAATTGATGTAGTAGATTTGTAACTGCAGAAGCAGTGGTAATTATCATGACTCTCCCAGCAGAATTTGAGCATCAATTTATAAAATTTTAGAGATAGAGTTTTTGGTGGTGGAGGTGAGAAAGCATTGAAAAATGCACATTTAGTTAGCATCCCTTGGTATAAGCAGGAGTAAGGGGAATTTCTGAGACACAAATAGTGGCAGAGGCCAGTTTATCTTAACTCTTAATTTAGATTATTGGGATATATATATATATATTTTTAAATTGTGAGGAACCAGAATGTTTTGTGTTTCAGAAAACAGTAAAGAAAGTCAACAGTCTCAAAACAGTATGATAGCTTAACCTGGAGTATGAAATATTGCTGCATAAGTGGCTTGTAATATAAACTGATAGGAATATTTTATGTCAACATCTAAATTGCCTGATCCTTAATCAGGGAAAAAGCACTGAAGTGAGAATTTCTTTGGTATTGTGTTGCGTATTGGATACTCTAGACATTTAGGAAAAGATGTCAACTGAGTGATACCAAACACAGATTGGGGCATAAATGCTACCTTCCAGATGCAATGTGCTTATTGATTGATTACTTCCTATACCATAAATCCTCAGTTATTGGGAGTTATGACTGTGTTTTAAACATATCTTATTTTCATATTTTGGAGAAATAACACGTTTTAATGCTGAGATTTTATTTTGTTTTAACTTTTGTTTAAATAATATCTTATGGTTACGTACACATATATGCACATATATATAATGTGCATGTGATATGTGTGTATAAATATGTATATATCCATAAAATATTATTTTATGTATATCTGTATATATATAATGACAAAGTAAAAATTTATAATAAATAACCAACCTAAGGACTGGGGTATTGCCCAAATTTGCATCTACCAATATCTTCCTTTCTTATTTCATCTCCTTTTCTCTCCCCAGAGGTAGGTAACAATTATCCTAAATTTTGTATTTACTTTTTGATAAAATGTTTATGTATATACCAGATATATGTAAAATAGCAATATATACACACATATATCATATAATGTGTGTATACATATATATGCTGAAATAATAAATTACTTTGTTCTACTTGTTCTTAAGTTTTATAAAATAATGTTAAATATATATTGTTTTATAGGACTTTCTCTTTTCACTCAGAATTATATGTTTATTCCTTATCAGTGTATACTATCCTCTTAAGCAAATATTCTACAATCTTTTTATCCTTTTTTTTTTGTTGCTGGGCATTAAAATTGCAATGTTTCCAGTATAAATGCTATAAAAATTTCTTAATCCCATTTTTGCAGATAATTTATTATTATCATTTTCTTCATCTAAAATGGCAGTGTCTAGACTGTAAGCCTACTCTCTGTAGATATAGATACTGACACTGTTTAATCTCAGGACTAATTCTAAGTTTGTTTTGTTTTGTTTAAAGATTTTATTTATTTATTTGAGAGAGAAAGAGAGAGCACGAGCAGGGCTGGGGACAGAGGGAGAGGGAGAAGCAGTTTCCCTGCTGAGCTAGAAGCCTGATGTGGGGCTCAATCCCAGGACTTAGAGATCATGACCTGAGCCAAAGGTACATGCTTAACCAACTGAGCCACCAAGACACCCCTGACTCTAAGTTTTGACCTATTATTTTCCTTCCTGGAAATATTTCTGTTATCAGCTGACTTTTCTGTCATTCATTCATTTCCCATATTTGTACAATAAAGAAAGATCAGCTATAGTACACCTTTGGTGGTGCATAGGGCAGCCTTTCTAGAGAATGATGTATTAAGTCAAAGGCCAAGCATCTTTCTTTCAAGAGATATTTTTGTGATCTAGAAAAAATATCCTTTACTGGTTGGGCAGCAATAGTCCTTTGTCAACAGTATGGAAATATTTTACCATCTCTAAATCTATAGAACAGAGATAGGGGCTTCCCCTCCTTCTTCTGTCTCATTTGCTTGGAGATTGTAGATCGGATGTGAAAGAAAAGTGCCCTTCAATACATTGGTCATTTTTTTGAATGTTTGGAAAAAAGTGTTTATTCTGAGTTTATATCATATTTATAATCATCACTAACAATAAATCTTCAGCATCATCACTGTTACCACCCTCATCAGAATTATCTGTAAACATGAGACCTAGATAGTTTTTCTGTTCATAAACTAATCCTTAATTTTCAACTTTAAATAGAATTCTAGACATTAAGCAACATTCAAAGTTGAATCTTCAATGACATAACAACTCTTGCATTGTGAAATTGTATTTATAAAAATATCAGATATTTTGAACAATACCTTGGTCCTCTGATTAATTTAAGGAGATGATATTATCAAACATAAAAATGTATAAACTTTAACAATGACCAACTCCACTGCCACAAGTGGAGTGTTACAAGAAAAAGCATGACTTTGTTCTTTTTGAGTAAATTGATGATAATCACAAGTTAAGAAAAATTGGACAAACCTGGGGAAAAAAGTCTTTGTTCATTCATGAATACACTCTATAAGCAGAAATTATTACATTATGATTATATTTTCTAGGTACTGAAATTTTGTTTTCTGAAATATCAGCACATTACACACACATACACACACACGCACACACACATACATGCACACACACTGTATGCTATTTTTTTGCTTAGACCAAGGGGCAGTATGGTTAACTGGCACCTACTTGAAATAGAATCTAATACTATTCCTGAAAAAGACCCTGACATAGTGCTGGGAAACTGCTCAGGGGATAGACTGAACTCAGATAAATATGCTGAAAAGCTCAGAAAACTTTTCTGCATTGTAGCTGCTAAATATTTCATAACATTTATTATATATTTTTTCTTTTTAGTGCTATATCTTTTGATAACATGCTAAAACCCAAGTTCTGAAATAACACACACATCCCAGACTCTTAACATTTCCAGTATGTTTATTTTGCTTATTCGCATGGCATTGAATCCATATATTGGAGATATTGGCATGTGCTTTCATAAGAAAATACAGTGCTATTCCAAGCAGGGTTCTCCTAAGTGTAACCAACTACAAGTGAGCTCGCTCCTCACTGAGTTCCAGGTAGAGACCATACCAGGTAGAGCTGTCAAAGAAAGGGAACTTTATTTGCAGCAAATAAGGAGACCATGGAGAATAATTTCCAAAACCATGACTCCCCACGTCAGGGTGAGTGAGTTTCTTTTATTTAGGGTTAGGATGAATATTCAGAAAGGGAAGTTCTGTCATGGCGTGTAGAGTACCTCGGAAACATGCCTGTACATGCGTGGTGTGATATGTTGATAAAGCTTGTGCTCCTCTTGGGGAAGAGATTTTTACATTCTAATGAGGTGTCCAGGTAACTGTAGGGCATTCTGTGGTCCATCTGCACAGGTATGAGTCGGTGTTAGAGCTCAAACTGGTCTGGGGCCCCAGGAGCTCTTCCTATCATTTGCCTCTAAAGATAGAGTTAACATTCTGGTGAAGAACAAGGGGGGTAGTGGGGATCTTGCTGGTGACAGTTTTAACCTCATTAACCCTATGGGCACAGTTTCAATCCTTCACAAACAACTCAAGAACGTGTGTTAGGTCAATCTTTACTTTTGAAACAGCACTGGGAGTTTTATACACTGATTTATTGTCTCTGATATGATTAGGCTATTTCCTGGTCTGGTAGAGATTATTAGTTTTTGCATTCCCTTTGTTCCCTTAAAATCCTTAACTACTGAGTTTTTTGCATTTCTTTGTTCTAACTCCTGCTAGGAAGTTCTGCAAAAGGTGTGTTCTGGCAAATCAAGCACAGATTAGAGAAAATGGCTGGGAGCCTAAAATGACTTCTCTTGTGTCAGGAAAGCTGTCTCACCATTTTCTTTCCTGGGGACCTCTCACTCTTTCTGTGTACATAAGGAACATACAAGCTAGTGAATGGGACAGCTCTCCTTGCCTGCCTTCCCATTACATCATCGACAAATGTGCCTTCACCTGCAATTAGATTATTTCTCTCCTCCCTGGTTACTACTGAGGAAGCAACCTTCCTCCTACCAAAAGTGCATCTCTCCAAATTTTTGGAATGTTTATCTGCTTCTCTATCTGAGAGACACAATTCCATATGTTATTACACAAACATAAACGCACATGCACACATACATACAATCTCCTAAGTCTCTTTTTACTTTATGTTACTGTTATTCTTTCTTTACTATATTATTTCATTAGCAATTATATAAATTCTAACAAGGTAAATAAACACAAAACCTTGATTGCAAAGCTATGCCCTCAGTCCTACCTCTTCATTGCCCTTCACAGATGCCCATGCTGCCCCATCTCTCGCTTCTATTCTCTATTGTCCATGTGTTTTTTATAGTATTTTAAATTTAAATTATGAATGATATTCTCCCTTCTCTCATTTGTCCCTCTCCAACTTGGCTTCCACCCACCTCCATCCCACTGACATGTTTCTTGCTAAATTCACCAGCGACAAACATATGGCCAAATTCAACACTTCTCAAACCTCATTTTGTTTGACCTCCAAGCAGTTTTCAGCCCAGTTACTTCTGCCTTTCTTCTTGTGACATTGTCTTTCATAGATTGCATTCCATTGGATTCCATGACACTGGGTTCTCATGATTTTATTCCCATATTTCTGTCTGCATCTCCGTTTCCTTTGCTGGCTCCTTTGTCCCCTCCTAACTTCTACATGTTGGAATCCCTCAGACCTCAATTTAGGATACTCTTTCCTTTTCATACTATCTTGTGTTATCAAAGCCATCTTACTCACTTGTCTGGTTTTATGGACCACATGTAAGCCAAGACATTGCATTTTCTCCTTCAGCTCCCTTCTACTTCCAGTTTTTATGTGATATGTCTGCTTGGAAACAGAGGCTCAGCTGTACTTTATAGGTAAAATCCCTTTAATATCTACCCCTATCACAAAGGACATGAGTTTCAGTGCTCAGAACTGGTGGATGATGAAAGAGTCCTACTGTAAGTAGATGGCTAGAAGCTCTATGTAATTCTGAGAGTAAATAGCAATGACTTTGAGAGGAAATAAAGGGAGAATGTTTCCTCTTTGGTGCAACACTACCATTTACCTTCTTCCTTTTCATAATACTTAGCAATGATGCTGATGGAATTCTCATAGTTCATAAAGAACCAATAATGGTGTCTCTCTTGTATGTTCATACCCTTTCTTTTCTAATTAGCAGAGATTGTTGTCTAAGAGTTCTGATTTTTTATTCATGATAGTTCATACAGATTCATGAGACAGAGAGAGAGAGAGAGAGAGAGAGAGAGAGATACAGACAGACAGACATAAAATAAAGAAAATAATGAATGAAGTTGGGAGGGCAACACCCTGAGAAGGAAAATAGCATAACAGAGAAAAGACCTGTGTGAGTCAATGTGAGTCAAACATGGATGTGAGATGCCATCTTTTTTATTCTTTTCTCTGTGCCCCATCTTACAACCAGTCTTGTCTTTTCCTTCCTTTCTTTTTTTTTCTTTGAGATTTTGTTTTTTTAAACTTATAACCCTGATATCAAGAATTGCGTGCTCCACCAACTGAGCCAGCCAGACGCCCCAGACCCAGTCTTTTCAAATTCATTGCTATGTGGCAAGCATTGCATCCTGCCTTGTCAATACTAACCTTGGGCCTTGGCGTGGCTCTTAGACTGGTTTTATGTTCTCAGCTTTGCTCTGTCAGCCATGCCCTTTATCCTGCCCAGATCTTTGAAGTATTGACAATTTCTTATGGCAGATATTCTTGTGGGGTGGCTGGCCCCTTCCTCGATTCTCTGGGTCCCAAATCTTATCCTTGTTAGGGTGAGAAGGAAGTGAGGAAGATACTTTGTGACTTCTGTGCAGCGATAAAATGCCAGAAAATATAATACTTTCCAGCCAAGCAAGGTTACTAGGTAGATACATCAGAAGAGACACATAGTCAATCTACAGAAGTACAGCTAGGTGAAGACTTAGATGGATATTAATAGTGACTGTCGGCTTGAATCCTTTTCCTCTTTATCGGGATCCATATATAAAGCATGTCTGTGCTGAAATTCTAAATGTGGCAGATGTCTGACTCAATTGTTCTCTTTTAGTTATTACATGTGACTAAGAAAAACAAATATAAAAACTCAAAGAGCTGTAAGGTGAAAGATAATAAGGAGTGAATGGCAGAAAATCATTACAATAGTCGTTTCTTTCCCCCACCTCCAGTGCCACCATTTTTGTAAACCAAACCTTAGTAACTTATATATATTCAAATTATCTTGACACCCTAGGGCCTCTGCTAGTTTGTTTCAGAATCTGGCTTTTAACACAATCATGCATTTGTACCTGGGTTAAAAAAATATTTTAAGGAAAGATGCTCTGTTGAGTTCAATTAAATTCAACAAATATGGATTGTGTGCCTGCTGTATATTAGGCTTTGTAATAAGTACCAGGGTGCCTCAGAGATCAAAACTAATACCAGCTCTACCTTTATGAAGCTTGTGGTCCAATCTACAAGATAGCATTTAACATGTAATTTCTAGAGAGATTTATGTTAGCAAGGGAGAAAATCCAACTCAAGTGAGATGAACTGTAAAATAAAGACAGCTCTGGGATTTATTAAATTAATAACTATTATATACTTTGACCTCTCCTGGAGAGTCATAATTCATATTATCATGTTTGAAGCTCCAAGGAAAGAAATTATCTTAGTCCATCCAGGCTGCTATAGCAAAACTATCACATACTGAGTGGCTTAAACAACAAACATTTATTTCTCACAGTTCTGGAAACTGGGAAGTCCAAGGTCAAGGTGCTGGCCAAGTTAGTGTCTGGTGAGAACTCATTTCTGGCTCATAAGGCTATCTTCTTGCTGTGTTCTTACATGTTAAAAGGGGTGAGGAAGCTCTCTGAGGTCTCTTTTCTAAGGGCACTGATCCCATTCATGAAAGCTCCACCCTCATGACCTAATCACCTCCCAAAGACCTCACCTCCTAATACCATCGCATCAGGGGTTAGGATATCAATGTATGAATTTTGGCAGACATAAACATTCAATCCATAGCAAAAACCTATTTAATGTGTTAAAGGCTTTTGTGGATAAAGAGTTATTCGGAGTCTGCATCTTAAGTTTTATTTAGTTTTTGTTATTTTTTTGTTTTATTTTTACAGTATATTGATACAGCGTGCATTTCTAAGGTACTGTTCATGTTATATCTTAAAATTACTAGGAATGAAATATGTATCATACTTCCATGCCATGCTTTTGATTACTCCCAACATTATAAACTCCCAAGACTCAGTGGCAACACACTAATCCAGAGATTTCTTGTTTCCCTCTCATGGATTTAGTTGTATTTGGTGCTATTTGTTCAAGGCAGGTTAAGAGAATGAACTGTGTTCTCTAGGTTCAAGTGAGTCGTAGTCTCACGTATTTACTTCTCTATGTGGGTGCGCAATGCTCTTTGTTGTGGAATAAGATACTCCAAAAGGGAGAAACATTAACAATAAGGCATATGGATTAACAATAGAGTATATGTTGAACTCTCAGCATGAAAGGTAAAAAATGAAAAAGCAGCACCATTATAGTGTATTAAAAGGTTGAGAGAAGGGAATGGGGAAAAAAAAGCTGTGGCGTAGAAAAAGAAACATGTGTTCAATGGCAGGCTGTTCTGGATGGGAAGTACGTGTATTTTATACTTCACAAAGGGGAAGGTGGAGACCAAGATAGATGGCTAAAGATTATTTCAGTAAGCATCTATTGAGCGATTACAATGAGCATTACTAGGAATGCCTCAGAGCAGGAGCAGAGACAGTGGCGGGAAACAGACCTTTTCTCCTCCGTGTGTTCCTGGAAGGAAAGAAACCTGCAGCATTGTCTCATTCATTTTTACAGCCTATGTTTCTAGAATATTGCCTTGTCAGAGAAGATACCAAATAGATATTTTCATTTGGGTAGACATTATCAGTATTAAGACAAATTCAAGTCTGTTTTAGTTACTGTGAGTCACATGTTTCCATTGACCTAGCCACAAGAGGAAGTCAGAGAATGAACATGAAATAAGCATTTATTAACTACTTAGACAATCATGTTCTGCCATGCCAAAAAAAATTATGTATCTATTGACATATATTTCTTTTTTTTTTTTTTTTTTAAGATTTTATTTGCTTGACAGCCAGAGCACAAGCAAGAGGAGCTGCAGAGGGAGAGGGAGAAGCAGGCTCCCCTCTGAGCAGGGAGCCTGATGCAGGGCTCAATCCCAGGACTCTGAGATCATGACCTGAGCCGAAGGCAGAGGCTTAACCGACTGAGCCACCCCGGCACCTGACATCTGTTTCTTTTTAATTCTCATGAACCTAGGAAATCCTATTATTTTCTTTATTTTCTAAAATCAAGAAACCAAAGCTCTAAGAGGTTAATTAATTTACCTAAGGTAATACAAATAGTAAGTGTACAAACCATGCTTTCAATCTAGTAAGTGGAAAATTGTAATTTGACCCTGGGTCAGTATAACATAAAAACTCAACCCTTAAACTTTACAATCTAGTTAGAGAAATAAGAAAACAAAACAAAACTAACCCAGACATCTACAGCGAGCAACAGAGAATAAATGCTATTCATAATAGATTGTTGCATTCTAGACTTTCAGAGAAGAGTGGTCTGTGTGCATATTAATTAGACATTGTCCTTGGTGCTCACTTCATTGGCCACAATCATACACTAGGCACAAGGAATTAGCTACTCAAAGCAGGTTAAAACTCACATTTGCAACTAAACATAGGTCCAGTAGAGGGAGCCTCCATCTCACAATTAAGTCTCCAACCGCAGAAGGTGCAAAATCCTCTTTTCTAAGGGAACCCAGTGAGGTCCAGGAAAACAAATTATCTCCAAGTGTATTTGGGAAGAATCTCTCCAGTTTTAAAGCAGTTCGCTGACTAGATGCAAATACATAACATTATTTGCTCATTACCTAAATTAAAGTTACTGAACTCCAGTGGAGTGTCAGATGTTGCCTCTGATTCATTGTATTTTTCAAAGGCTAGAAATGGCCAGTGTGGTCCTGGCCATTATTGAGGCTTTTTATTTCCTGAGGCTACGCTATGGCATCTCCAGGCCTCTTAATATAGTGACTAATGGTACCAACTAACCTTCAATGGGTCTTCTCCTCCCATAATCTTATTTCATTGGATTCCTGAAGGAGAGAGTTAGATTAGGAGAAAGGATACAATAAGAAATAAATATGCATGTTTATGTGGATACATCCCTATTGTATGGAAATTTGGAAATAAAGAAATATCCTAAGGTAAGATAGAAAAAGGAAATCTTAGTTTATTTTTTTAGTTGCATATTACCTAACAAATTCTCTTCTAAGTGAAAGGAGGGAATAGAAGAACGGCGGCGGGGGGCAGGGGGGGAGATAGGTGGCAACATATGTTCTTTTTAGCCCGTATTTTAAGAGATTGCTATTATTACTACTATCATTATTATTTGCTGTTTTCAAAGAATTTATTTCTTTGTGATATGCTCCCATTTTTTCCTCTGATTTTGTCTTTGTTTTCTCTCTGTTCCTTTATCCCATTTTCTCTTCTCCATCTTCTTTTCTCTTCTAAGACATCTATTATTTCTTATTTTCTTTTTCCAACTGCTTCATGTTCTTTAAGGCATTCTGCCACTTCCCATGCAAATTAACTTAGCTTTTTTAAACCAGCTGTCAGTTTTCTGAAAGTCTCCCTATTGTACTGCATCAGTTCCTTATGATTTGAAATTGTGTAAGGAAGAACACACCCAAATTCCACTTCTCGTTCCAAATGAGAGGATGATCTCTAAGAGGGTATAGTAGCTTCTGAGCTCGGGTTGGAGACCAAATGCTGGCTGTGTCATTTGTCTTGTCTCTGATTGGGTAAAGTGGGAAGTAGGCACAGTTGTGCTGGGATTTTACATACATGAAATTTTGCTTCCAGGACAGTAAGAAAGGCTAGAACAATTAAGGGGGAAACATGAATAGAATGTAGGTAAATGGTATTTAGTGGAAAAAAATCTGGTAGTAGAGTTAAAGCTAGTATAAGAATACTAACTCTCTGACTAGCTGTGCTATTTGGTTAGGTCTCCTACATTCACAAAGCCTCAGTTTCCTTATCTATACAATGGGAATAAAAATCTTCACCAACCCCACCACCACAAGTTTGCCATGAGGATAAAATGAGCAATGCATATAAAACTGCTCATTAAGAAACGTAGATATAACCAAGCATATGATTTTGAAAAACAATGTGATTACATGGTGAGTGCATAGGCCTTGAAATCTGAGGTCCCAGTGCCTTCTGCAGTGCTTTCCAAACACATAACCTCCAGCAGAATTTCGAGGCAGACGCAAAGCTTTCAAACTCAAGTTCTGCTTCTGACCTGCTATGTGATCTTGGATAAGCCACGTAAACTTTTGAGCTTCTATTTCTGTATCTGGAAGATGAGCATAAATAGTGCCTATTCTAAAGTTGACAAGATGGAATATGATGATCCATGCAGAAAAGTGCTGCAGTCAGAAAGGCAGGCCCCTTGTCACCCCTTTTATTCTCCAGCACAGCAAAGCCTTTTCACCCCTCCTGTAGGGATCTCAGTTCCTTGAACGCGGCATACAGCCTTCTCCTTGTTGTACTGAGAGCTCTTCAAAATCTCCTGTCTATGCTATCCACTGTTCTAGTTGAACGTTCCTTCATTGATCTTCTGCTCTACACAATGTACCAATGCCCAAGCCTCTCACAAATGGCTCTCCTGGTTCTAAATCCCAGTGTATCCTGGAAGAAGATGCAAACACTATCATCTTCCTGGCTCACCACAAAATCATTCTGGCCCTACGGGCTGCGAGGCACCCTTTCAATAGATGTTCTAGAACACTGACTGCAAAGACTATTGCAGAACTTTCAGTGTTCCAGTAATGATTTAGCTTCTGGCTTCACTGAAATGATGGGGGCGATCTGGTGTGACTACCCCTTCTTTCTAAAAGTCCTCAACCTTTGTTTCCGATGTGTACACTTTTTTTTTCATTTTATTTTATATATTGTGTTAATCTGTTTGCAACCTAATCTTTCACCATTTCTTCTGTCTCCTTAATTCTGTCTCTTTTATTTTCCCATTGCTGAAATGTGAACATTTTTCCAAAGACTTACTCCTGAGTGCTTCTGTTCTCCTAGCTTTACTCAAATGTTTTAGTAAGTACATCTATTTTTATACAGTCGACAATTGCTTTTGTCTAGCTGACTTAAAGTCAGTATCTCCGCTTTGTTCTGTCTTACGAGTCCAGTTTTTTACGTCCAGCTGCCCTCTGGACATTTCAAGATTACTCTATATTGGTTACAATATGGTTTAGGCGAACAAGAAATGCATTATTCTGTTCTTAGAGAGTGCATTATTTTTCCATTGCTGCTGTAACAAACTTAACAGCTTAAAATTACACAAATTTATTATCTCACAGTTCTGTAGGTAAGAGATTCGGCACAGCATGGCTGAGAGTATACTGCTCAGAGTCATATCGTACTGTAATCAAGGTGTCTGCTGGGCTGTGGTTCTCATCTGGGGCTTAGGGACTTCTTTCAAGTTCACTGGCTGTGGAAAATTCATTTCCTTCTATGCTTTCCACGTGGCCTTCTTCATCTTCAAACTAGCAATGATAGGTAGAGTCCTTCCCATACTTCTCATCTCTGATTTCTTCTTCTGCTATTAAAGGTCCGTGTGACTACCTTGGGCCTAACTGGATAATCCAGGATAATCACCCTGTTTTAGGGTCTCTTTGCTAGTAACGTTAATGACATTTTCAAAGTTCTTTTTGCCATGCAACGTATCATAGCCCCAACCCCAGGGATTGAGTATGGGTTGTTATTGGGGCCATAATTTTTCCTATGGAAAACATCACTGAAGACATGTCCCTCGCCTTTTACATAGAAGATTGGAGCTGAAAAGAATACCAGGGATCACCTGACCCAACCTCAATTTTCTAGGTAAGGAAAGTTGATAAATAGACCTGCTGAGGTTGCAGTGTTTAGTGACAACACCAGTGCTATTCCCAATACTTTCCAAGTGTAGCCCTTCCATCCATTAACTTAATCTCTTAGGAGCCTCGCCATTTTTTATCTTGTTGAAATGATATTCAATCATGAGTTTTCATCTATGATAATAACTATCCATCTCAGCTTTGCATTTTTTTAAATTTTTTTATTGTTATGTTAATAACCATATGTTACATCATTAGTTTTTGATGTAGTGTTCCATGATTCATTGTTTCTGCATAACACCCAGTGCTCCATGCAGAATGTGCCCTCTTTAATACCCATCACCAGGCTAACCAATCCCCTACTCCCGTCCCCTCTAAACCCTCAGTTTGTTTTTCAGAGTCCATCATCTCTCATGGTTCATCTCCCCCTCTGACTTACTCCCCTTCATTCTTCCCCTCCTTCTATCTTCTTCTTTTTTTTTTCTTAACATATATTGCATTATTTGTTTCAGAGGTACAGATATGTGATTCAACAGTCTTGCACAATTCACAGCGCACACCATAGCACATACCCTCCCTAATGTCTATCACCCAGCCACCACATCCCTCCCACTCCCCCGCCACTCCAGCAACCTTCAGTTTGTTTCCTGAGATTAAGAATTCCTCATATCAGTGAGGTCATATGATACATGTCTTTCTCTGATTGACTTATTTCACTCAGCAGAACTCCCTCCAGTTCCAACCACGTCGTTGCAAATGACAAGATCTCATTCCTTTTTATGGCTGCATAATATTCCATTGTGTATGTATATCACGTCTTCTTTATCCATTCATCTGTTGATGGACATCTTGGCTCTTTCCAGTTTGGCTATTGTGGACATTGCTGCTATAAACATTGGGATGCACGTACCCCTTCAGATCCCTACATTTGTATCTTTGTGGTAAATACCCGGTAGTGCAATTGCTGGATTGTATGGTAGCTCTATTTTCAACTGTTTGAGAAACCTCCATACTGATTTCCAGAGTGGTTGCACCAGCTTGCATTCCCACCAACAGTGTAGGAGGGTTCCCCTTTCTCCGCATCCCCCCCAACATCTGTTGTTTCCTGACTTGTTAATTTTAGCCATTCTGACTGGTGTTAGGTGGTATCTCATTGAGGTTTTGATTATGATTTCCCTGATGCCAAGCGATGTTGAGCACTTTTTCATGTGTCTGTTGGCCATTTGGATGTCTTCTTTGGAAAAATGTCTGTTCATGTCTTCTGCCCATTTCTTGATTGGATTATTTGTTCTTTGGGTGTTGAGTTTGCTAAGTTCTTTATAGATTTTGGGTACTAGCCCTTTATCTGATATCTCATTTGCAAATATTTTCTCCCATTCTGTCAGTTGTCTTTTGGTTTTGTGGGCTGTTTCTTTTGCTGTGCAAAAGCTTTTTATCTTGATGAACTCCCAATAGTTCATTTTTGCCCTTGCTTCCCTTGCCTTTGACAATGTGTCTAGGAAGAAGTTGCTGCGGCTGAGGTCGAAGAGGTTGCTACCTGTGTTCTCCTTTAGGATTTGGATGGACTCCTGTCTCACGTTTAGGTCTTTCAACCATTTGGAGTCTATTTTTGTGTGTGGTGTAAGGAAATGGTCCAGTTTCATTCTTCCGCATATGGCTGTCCAATTTTACCAACACCATTTGTTGAAGAGACTGTCTTTTTTCCATTGGACATTCTTTCCTGCTTTGTCAAAGATTAATTGACCATAGAGTTGAGGGTCCATTTCTGGGCTCTCTATTCTGTTCCATTGATCTATGTGTCTGTTTTTGTGCCAGTACCATACTGTCTTGATGATGACAGCTTTGTAATAGAGCTGGAAGTCCGGAATTGTGATGCCGCCAGCTTTGCTTTTCTTTTTCAGTATTCCTCTGGCTATTCGGGGTCTCTTCTGGTTCCATACAAATTTTAGGATTATTTGTTCCATTTCTTTGAAAAAAGTGGATGGTATTTTGATGGGGATTGCATTGAATGTGTAGATTGCTCTAGGTAGCATTGACATCTTCACAATGTTTGTTCTTCCAATCCATGAGCATGGAACGTTTTTCCATTTCTTTGTGTCTTCCTCAATTTCTTTCATGAGTATTTTATAGTTTTCTGAGTACAGATCCTATGCCTCTTTGGTTAGATTTATTCCTGGGTATCTTATGGTTTTGGGTGCAATTGTAAATGGGATTTGTCTCTCTTCTGTCTTGTTGTTGGTGTATAGGAATGCCACTGATTTCTGTGCATTGATTTTATATCCTGCTACTTTACTGAATTCCTGTATGAGTTCTAGCAGTTTTGGGGAGAAGTCTTTTGGGTTTTCCACATACAGTATCATATCATCTGCAAAGAGTGAGCGTTTGACTTCCTCTTTGCCATTTGGATGCCTTGGATTTCTTTTTGTTGTCTGATTGCTGTGGCTAGGACTTCTAATACTATGTTGAATAGCAGTGGTGATAGTGGACATCCCTGTCGCATTCCTGACCTTAGGGGAAAAGCTCTCAGCTTTTCCCCATTGAGAATGATATCACTGTAGGTTTTTCATAGATGGCTTTTATGATATTGAAGTATGTACCCTGTATCCCTATACCCTGAAGAGTTTTGATCAAGAAAGGATGTTGTACTTTGTCAAATGCTTTTTCTGCATCTATTGAGAGGATCATATGATTCTTGTTCTTTCTTTTGTTAATGTATTGTATCACGTTGATTGATTTGCGGATGTTGAACCAACCTTGCAGCCCAGGGGTAAATCCCACTTGGTCATGGTGAATAATCCTTTTAATGTACTGTTGGATCCTATTGGCTAGTATTTTGGTGAGAATTTTTGCATCCATGTTTATCAAGGATATTGGTCTGTAATTCTCCTTTTTGATGGGGTCTTTGTCTGGTTTTGGGATCAAGGTAATGGTGGCCTCATAAAATGAGTTTGGAAGTTTTCCTTCCATTTCTATTTTTTGGAACAGTTTCAGAAAAATAGGTATTAATTCTTCTTTAAATATCTGATAGAATTCCCCTGGGAAGCCATCTGGCCCTGGGCTTTTGTTTGTTGGGACATTTTTGATGACTGCTTCAATTTCCTTAGTGGTTATAGGTCTGTTCAGGTTTTCTATTTCTTCCTGGTTCAATTTTGGTAGTTGATACATCTCTAGGAATGCACCCATTTCTTCCAGGTTATCTAATTTGCTGGCATAGAGTCGCTCATAATATGTTCTTATAATTGTTTGTATTTCTTTGGTGTTGGTTGTGATCTCTCCTCTTTCATTCATGATTTTGTTGATGGGGGTCATTTCTCTTTTCTTTTTGATAAGTCTGGCTAGGGGTTTATCAATCTTGTTAATTCTTTCAAAGAACCAGCTCCTAGTTTCGTTGATCTGTTGTACTGTTCTTTTGGTTTCTATTTCATTGATTTCTGCTCTGGTCTTTATTATTTCTCTTCTCCTGCTGGGTTTAGGCTTTATTTGCTGTTTTTTCTCTAGCTCCTTTAGGTGTTGGGTTAAGTTGTATATTTGAGACCTTTCTTGTTTCTTGAGAAAGGCTTGTAATGCTATATACTTTCCTCTCAGGACTGCCTTTGCTGTATCCCAAAGATTTTGAACAGTTGTGTTTTCATTTTCATTGGTTTCCATGAATTTTTTTAATTCTTCTTTAATTTCCTGCTTGACCCAATCATTCTTTAGTAGGATGCTCTTTAGCTTCCATGTATTTGAGTTCTTTCCGACTTTCCTCTTGTGATTGATGTCTAGTTTCAAAGCATTGTGGTCTGAAAATATGCAGGGAATAATCCCAGTCTTTTGGTACTGGTTGAGACCTGATTTATGACCTAGGATGTGATCTATTCTGGAGAATGTGTCATGGGCACTAGAGAAGAATGTGTATTCCATTGCTTTGGGATGGAATGTTCTGAATATGTCTGTGAAGTCCATTTGGTCCAGGGTGTCATTTAAAGTCTTTATTTCCTTGTTGATCTTTTGCTTAGGTGATCTTTCCATTTCAATGAGGGGGGTGTTAAAGTCCCCCACTATTATTGTATTGTTGTCAATGTGTTTCTTTGCTTTTTTTATTAATTGCCTTATATAATTGGCTGCTCCCATGTTAGGGACATAGATATTTACAATTGTTAGATCTTCTTGTTGGATAGACACTTTAAGTAGGATATAGTGTCCTTCTTCATCTCTTATTACAGTCTTTGGTTTAAAATCTAATTTGTCTGATATAAGGATTGCCACCCCAGCTTTCTTTTGGTGTCCATTAGCATGGTAAATGGTTTTCCACCCCCTCACTTTCAATGTGGGGGTGTCTTTGGGTCTAAAATGAGTCTCTTGCAGACAGCTTATTGATGGGTCTTGTTTTTTAATCCAATCTGATAGCCTGTGTCTTTTGATTGGGGCATTTAGCCCATTTACATTCAGGGTAACTATTGAAAGATATGAATTTAGCACCATTGTATTGCCTGTAAGGTGACTGTTACTGTATATTGTCTGTGTTCCTTTCTGATCTTTGCTGCTTTTAGGCTCTCTCTTCGTTTAGAGGACCCCTTTCAATATTTCTTGTAAGGCTGGTTTTGTGTTTGCAAATTCCTTTATTTTTTGTTTGTCCTGGAAGCTTTTTCTCTCTCCTTCTATTTTCAATGACAGCCTAGCTGGATATAGTATTCTTGGCTGCATATTTTTCTCGTTTAGTGCTCTGAAGATATCATGCCAGTCCTTTCTTACCTGCCAGGTCTCTGTGGATAGGTCTGTTGCCAATCTAATGTTTCTACCATTGTAGGTTACATATCTCTTCTCCCGAGCTGCTTTCAGGATTTTCTCTTTGTCTCTGAGACTCGTAAGTTTTACTATTAGATGTCGGGGTGTTGACCTATTTTTATTGATTTTGAGAGGGGTTCTCTGTGCCTCCTGGATTTTGATGCCTTTTTCCTTCCCCACATTAGGGAAGTTCTCTGCTATAATTTGCTCCAATATAGCTTCTGCCCCTTTCTCTCTTCTTCTTCTGGGATCCCAATTATTCTAATGTTGTTCTGTCTTATTGTATCACCTATCTCTCGAATTCTGCCCTCTTGATCCTATAGTTGTTTATCTCTCTTTTTCTCAACCTCTTTATTTTCCATCATTTGGTCTTCTATATCGCTGATTCTCTCTTCTGCCTCACTTATCCTAGCAGTTAGTGCCCCCATTTTTGTTTGCACCTCATTAGTAGCCGTTTTGATTTTGACTTGGTTAGATTTTAGTTCTTTTATTTCTCCAGAAAGGGTTTCTCTAATAACTTCCACGCTTTTTTCAAGCCCAGCTAGTATCTTTAAAGTCATGATTCTGAACTCTAGGTCCAACATTGTACTAATGTCCGTATTGAGTAGGTCCCTGGCAGACGGTACTACCTCTTGTTCTTTTTGCTGAGGTGTATTTTTTCATCTTGTCATTTTGTCCAGAGGAGAATAGATGAATGAGAGAACAAAATGCTAAGAGGTTAACAATGTCCCCAGCAAATATACTCTATAC
Source organism: Callorhinus ursinus (assembly GCF_003265705.2). Taxonomy (NCBI): domain Eukaryota; kingdom Metazoa; phylum Chordata; class Mammalia; order Carnivora; family Otariidae; genus Callorhinus; species Callorhinus ursinus. The sequence goes on along the minus strand of NW_027397063.1, from coordinate 53,347,778 downwards.
AAATCAGAAAAAGACCTGAAACCAGGAGAAAAGAAAGGGAAAGAAAGAAAAAAGAAAGAGAAAAAAAAAGAAAAAGATAAAAGCAAACAAAAACAGAACAAAACAATAAAAACAGAATATGATCAGATATGATTGGGCTGGTGCATAGATCAGTGCCACACACTAGATTGTGGGCATATTTTGGTCTGTTAGAAGAAGTGCCTCCTAAAATTTTAAAGGAAGAAAGACTTATATATGTACAAAATAAGGGTTGATACAATGAAGGGATGGAAGATGACTATAAAGATGAAAATTATAAAAGATTTTATAAAAGGAATTGATAAGAAGTTGTTTGAAAAAAGAAAGAAGATTAAAAAAAAAAAGAAAAAAAAAGGGAGAGAATGTGATCAGGCAGGAGACTAGAACAAAGCCATACCCTAGTGATTTAGGGTATATTTTGATCTGTTAGAAGAAACTGTATCTCAGAATTGTAAAGAGAGAACAACTTATATATATATGCCAAAAATAAGGGTAACTACTATAAAGGGATAAAATATGACTCTAAAAATGAAAAATAAAAAATGTTTTGTTTTTTTTTTAAAAGGGATTGATAAGATGTTGGTTGAAAAAGGGAAAAAGAAAAATTCAAAAAAAAAAACAGTTAAAAAAATTAACTTTGAAAAACTTATGAATCATGGTAAAAAAGCCATGAGTTCTATGTGCAGTATTCCCCTAGCGCTGGAGTTCTCCTGTTCTCCTTGATTGGTAAACTTGGTCTTGGCTTGCTGGCTGTTCCTGCTGATCTTCTGGGGGAGGGGCCTGTTGCCGTGGTTCCCAAATGTCTTTGCCTGCACTTGTCGGTCCGGGCTAAGCAATCTGCTCGGGTTTGCTCTCAGGAGCTTTTGTTCCCTCCAAGCTCTCAGTACAGCTTTGGAGGACCAGAGTGAAAATGGTGGCCTCCCAATCTCTGAGAACTCGGGGCCCCACTCCTCATTGTACCCCCAGAGAAAAGCAGTCACTCCCATCTCCCTGGTTTCCGGCCGCACTCCGTGCTCACCCGGCCTGTGACCGAGTGTTTCTATCTCTGGCACCCGACCCCATGTACAGTCTCCAAACCCAGCAGATCCCTGCGGTGCGCTCCCGCGCCGCTCCTCCCCGGGAAGGAAGGGGAATCTCCCCGGATCTGCCGCTTGTTGGGTCCCTGCTGCAGGAGCAGTGGCCCGACTGGGCCGCAGATCACAGTTTATGGCAACCCCAAGCTGAGAGTCTGCGCCTCGGCTCCCTCTCTGCAGCTGGCTTCCCCGCTCTGATACCTGGGAGCTCTGGCGCACTCAGGCACCCCCGGTCTTTCTGTGACCCCAAGGGTCCTGAGACCACACTGTCCCACGAGGGTTCCACCCCCCCAGCCCCCCACTTAGCCACTGGAGCGACGTCCCTCAGCGGAGCAGACTTCTAAAAGGTTCCGATTTTGTGCTCCGCAGCTCTATCACTTGCCAGAAGCGGCCGACGGAGGCCCCCTCCCCCGGCATCTATCCTTCCAAATATCGCCTCAGATTCACTTCTCCGCACATCATACGTTCCAGAAAGTTGTCGCTTTTCTGTTCAGAGAGTTGTTGCTATTCTTTTCTTCGATCTCCTGTTGAGTTCATAGGTGTTCAGAATGGTTTGATCCCTATTCAGCTGAATTCCTGAGACCAGACGTAATCCAGGTCTCCTACTCCTCCGCCATCTTCCTCCTCAGCTTTGCATTTTTATTGAGTGAAACTTCTAATAAGAATACTAACATAACAATAAAAAAATTAAAAAAATAAATAAATAAAAACTTTGAAAAAAATAAATTAACTTAAAAAAAAAGAATACTAACAAAATAGTTTTTTGAAAGATTCACAAAGACCTGAATAAAGCAGCTAGAGGGAAGTGGTTATGCAGCATGTAAATAGTAGTATCCTTACACACACAGGGGATGAAGAGCCCAGGAGTATTTAGCTGACACAAAAGGAGTCAGGAAAGTCTTGCAGATGGGTTTTGAAGGCAGATAAAAACATATTGTCAGAAAGTGAAGAAGGTGCTGTTATGAAGGAAGAAGACACAGATGTGGGAGTTAACAAGTTAAGGGCATCAAGCAGATTGGATTTCATTTCCTGGAATGGAAAGACTCTTTTGAGGAATAAGACAGGGGTGATTCTGGGTCGATAAGAAGGAGGCATTTGCTTGAAGGCTTCAGATCTGCGTCCATAGAAAGGCATGCAGAGAGGTTTTTGGAAAAGTAAATTGAACAATGTGTTCCAGCTGGCCACCTGTCTATGGGTAGGATGGAGAGATCCCAGAGAGAACAAGCCGGGAAAGGGTTAAAGGAATCCAGACATGAATTAAGAAATGTGGGAATGCTTTGGAAATGAAAAGAATGGACAAATCAGGGGAACATGGGGGAAAGCCTGGAAGGGTCTGTGTACTGATTCAATGTGGTGCACAAAGGAAAGAAAAGATTTCAAGTACAGGATTTTGAACTCTGCAGGGTTCTGGAGCATGTGTATGCCATCATCAGAAATGGGGGAATTTGAAAGATGGCTAAACTTCCTTTAGTATATGTATATGACCTCATTCCGAAGTTATTATATGTAAACGTGAAAGACATTATACAAGGTATCATTTTCATTCTCTTTTTTCCACTTTGTTTCCCACAATAAGAACAACTATTAAATAAATAAATAATAAAAATAAATAAAAATTAAAGAATAAAAGGATTATTTGGACTTTGTATAGGTAAGGAGGTTTCTAATATATATGAAATTGGAATTTGAAAAACTTTTACAGAAAAATGGAAAATAGGGATGCATATGTGGCTCAGTCGGTTAAGCGTCTGTTTTTATCTCAAGTCATGATCTCAGGGCCTGGGATTGAGTCCTGCATTGGGCTCCTTGCTCAGCAGGGAGCCTGCTTCTCCTTGTGCTCTCTCTCTCTGACAAATAAATTAATTAATTAAATCTTTTAAAAAATAAAAAGAAAAATGGAAAAGACTTTTTATTTTATTTTTTTAAGATCTATTTATTTATTAGAGAGAGTGCTCATGTGAGCTTGTGAGTGGGGGGGAGGGGCAGAAGGAGAGGGAGAGAGAATCTCAAGCAGACTCCTCGCTGAATGTGGAGTCCCCACAAGGAGCTGTATCTCAGGACCTTGAGATCAGGACCTGAGCCAGAATCAAGAGTCAGATGCCTAACCAACTGAGCCATGCAGGTGCCCCAGAAGATATTTTTTTCAAGGCAGAGAATAAGGTTTGACCTTCCAGATGTATTATTGAGTTCTAATTTGTAGAAGTTTCCCTTAAATTCTTTTCTAATTGCTGCTCTTCAACTTCCACATTTCACTCCAAGCAATGCCTATGCCTTCCTTCTTCATCGGTATCACAGTTGCATTTCCATAGGATTAGCGAGTGTATCTCGCCAGAATTCTCCAGAGAAATAGAAACAATATTTATGCATTCATATGTTTGTTTATCTCTTTATTTATATTTATTATGAGGAATTGGCTCATACAACTATGGAAGCTCACAATCTGCTCTCTGCAAGCTGAAGATCCAGAAAGCCAGTCCTAAGGCCTAGGAACTAGGGGACCCAATTGATGGTTTAAATCCCCATCTGAGGGCAGAAGAAGAAAAGATGAGCTATCTCTGCTCAAACAGTAAGGCCAAAAAAAAAAAAGAAAAAGAAAAGAGAGACAAATTCCTCCTTCCTCTGCCTCTGCTTCTCGTTCCATTTAAGACCTCAATGGATTGGATGGTGCCAACCCAAGTTGCGTAGAATCATCTACCTTACAGAGTCCACTGATTCAAATGCTAACCTCAACTGGAATTATCTTCACAGACACACTCAGATATAATATCCAATCTGGGCACTTCATGGCCAGCCTAGTTGACATAAAATTAACTACCACAGCCAATGAATTGGGATAAACTGACTTCTTCTACTATTTTTAATAATCTGGCAAAAGCTGCAAAAATGTGAACGACTGGAGACACAAATGTTCATAAGGTAGGAAAAAGGTTAATGCCTATTTATGTTCACATTCACTGGGTTATTATAATATACTAACGTCCTCCCCTCTGGTTTCTGCCTCCATTCTTTCAAATGAATTTTCCTACAATCCCACTTCCATAATATCACTTTGTTAAAAATCAAACAAACAACTTTTTAAATTGCTCCTCATTATCTTAAGTACCTAACTCCCATTCTTGATGTGGCCAACTTTCTGAGATAGTTTTGTTTTTTTCTCCCAGAATGCTCTTAACCATTCCATTTCTTCTTTCGAGCAAGTAGTCAGGCCCTGTCCTCTCTTGTCTCCGAGGAGGAGGTCTGTGGCGGTGCAATCAGAAGTTGCCCTCCAGGGATGTCTTCCCCTGGCTTTTGTTTTCTACAAGTCAGAGAAGTATAGGCTAAACATCCAGAGGAAGGAAAGAAAAAGCTAAAAAGTATCAGGTATGGATAACACTTAGGGATTTTGACTGATGTTGAAATCAGTGGGAAGTTGGGTGTATTGTGGAATGCATTCATTCTTGTGTACTTAAAAATCACTTCTGCCCAGATGACTATAAGTCAGTATCTTCAGTTTTGCTTTCTTTAACAAGCTCCTGTTCTTCATATCCAGCTGCCCACTGGACATTTTGGGGGTGGGGGGAGAGGGCTAGATATCCTTGGACAAGTTTAGGAAGTTTCCTTCTCTTACTAACTGGCTTAAATTTTTTGTTATGGAATATTTAATTTTATCATAATGCTTTTTCTGTGTTTATTGAGATAATTACATATTTGTTGTCCCTTTATCTGTGAATGTAGTAAATTAAATTTATAGATTTTCTTATAATATATTACCCTTTGACACCTAAGATAAAATCAACTAGGCTATAGTTATCTTTACCACATACTTCTAAATTTTTTTTATTAGTATTTGGTTTAGAAGTTTTAAATCCAAGTTTTTTCAGATTGGTTTATATTTTTCCTTTCTAATATGATCCTCGCTTGCTTTTGGTATCAATGTTATCCTATGTTAATGAAATCAGGCAAATTTCCTCTTTTTCTATTCTCCGGAAAAAAAAAAAGAGATTAAAATGAGCTTTTTCTTGAAAATTTGATAGAACCTTCTGTGAAACTATCTAAGCTAAATTTTTTTCTTTGTAGGAAGATTTTTTTTTAACTGCTCACTCTGTATTTTAATTATTGGATATAGGATTCTTCAGACTCCAGTTCTTCTTGAATCAGTTCTGATATGTTGCTTTTGTGCCAGATGCGTCTGATTTTCTTAAATTTTCAAGTTTATTGGCATAAAAGTGCTCAGATACTTTTGTTATTATTATTAAAGATTTTATTTATTTATATATTTGAGAGAGAGAGAGAGAGAGAAACAGCATGAGAGGGGAGAGGGTCAGAGGAAGAAGCAGGCTCCCTGCTGAGCCAGGAGCCTGATGTGGGACTTGATCCTAGGACTCCAGGACCATGACCTGAGCCGAAGGCAGTTGCTTAACCAACTGAGCCACCCATGCGCCCTACTTTTATTATTATAATTTTAATCCCTGAATGCCTATTTTCTCTCTTTTTCTTGATTAGTTCTGACAAAGTTTTACCTTTTTTTTTTTTAGTCTTTACATAGGAATATATTTTACCTGGGTTGAATGTCTTTATTTTAGCATTATTTGCTATTTTTATTAATTTATTCTACTATATTTTAAATCTTTTTTCTATTTTGGGGGGTTTATTCTGATGCTATTTTTCTGTACTTTAAACTGGTCATTTAGCTCACATTTAAAAAAGTATCCTTGTAATTTATCTGGAATATAGTTGTATTATCATAGGTGGGTCTTTCCAAGTATCTTTTTTGCCATACTGCCCCAAATGGAAGTCCAGGAAGTATAATTTCTTGAGCAACTAAAGCAAGAGAATAGCTATACTGAAGCTTATCTGTCCACACCTGAAGTATTACATTTAGTTCTCTTTACATAATTAAATGAGACAGTAACAAATATCGGATGCAAAGTGATAAAAGTAAGTAGGGTGATGGGAGGTCTGAAATTCATGACGTATGAGGATATACTGAAATAACTATTGATTATTTAACCTGGATTATAATGGAGGAGGGGATGAGGAAGTCTTCAAAATCTTGAAGTGCTGTAGCGTGAAAGAGAGACCGAATGCAATTTTTAAAAAATCTTAAATGACAAAAATTAGTTTACCAGATAAAATTCAGAAACTAAATTTTGAATCAAGAAATAAATAACTATCAATAAGCTACCAGGTGGTCAAAAATCCATTATCACAGGAATTGGTCAGAGGCTAGTCCACTATATAACTGAATATTGTGGTAGAATATCATGCATGATTTAGAGAGTGGAATTTGGTACCTCTAAAGTTCCTTTCCAAACTTGGGATTTTATGATTTTTAAGCTCAGTGATCATCAAAAAGAGATCCTGTATCACCTTTTGTTTCTAAAACTCCCTAAATAAACTCTTACGGATACTGAAAATGAATGTATAAATAAGTGAATGATTGAATGAGTTAATCAGTCATAACAGCAGCAAGTATATTAGTGGTCTCTCACCTTTCCCACCTTGTCTATAGTTACTGTGGTCATACACTTTAAAAGGCGTGCATGCGTGCGTGCGTGCGTGCGTGTGTGTGTTAGACAAGTGGGAGAAGATCATCTGTTAAAATCGAGGCACTAGAAGTGATTTCTTATTCAGGGTGAGTAAAACCCTCTAATACTTCAATTCAGTGACACCCTGGGAATGTTTTATGAATCAGGTTTCATCACCTGTTAGCAGTGGGACTGAAAGGCTGAGCTCCTTTTGATGGATGACCCTTCAGATTCTGTCTTTAAGACAGTACCCTTGGCTCGCCCCTTCTTAACTACTCCGTTTGTGCAGTGTTCTGATAATCTCCCTTTTGCTGGCTCCTGAGTCATTGTATGACATCTGCTTTCTCTAGTAAACTTCTGTCTGCCTCCTTACCTTCACTGTAAACTAATAGGACCAATCATTCTGCCCATTCTCAGTTTGTGGAGAATTTTCTCATTATGTACTTTACCTTCTCTTGTCAACTAGTCTCCTTGCTTCCAGTTCACCCGTCTCACCTCCAATCTAATTCCCACTCAGCATCCAGGTGATCTTTCAACAACAAAAATGTAGTGATGCAACGTCCTTGTTTTCCCATGCGCAGTGGTTGTGCTTTACCTGGTAAAGTCCCATATCCTTAGCATCGCCTAAGAGAGGCAACACAATCTGGACCCTCCCTACCACTCCCGTGCCTTTCCTCACCAAACCCTATCTGTACAGGCTCTAAAACATATTCTTCTTTGATACCAACCATTCTCTCTGTCTTTTATCTAGGTCTTTACATAAGTCATTGCCTTTGCCTGGAATCCTCCCTGATACTGCCGAATGAGTTTAATTTGGCAAAAAGAATTTGAAATAATGGAGAAACGTATGGCAAGGGTAAATTTTAGTCAACAAAGCATATAAAAGATACAAAAGATGACTCCCTTTTTTTTTTTTTTCCATTAAATGAACTTAATCTCCACTCCAGGCCAGAGTCTTGCCACCTTCATCAGAATTCTTCCAGCACCTCAGTCATCCTGCTAGCTGGCTTCTCTGATTCCAGTATACTATATAATACGTTCTCTGTATTTCTCCAAGAACATTTTTTTTCTGGGTTTCAAATTTGGTTAAGGTATTTCCATGTTTAGATCCTTTGATGCCATCTATAGTCAATAGGATAAAATATGTTGTAGACTGCCTATTGTGTTCTCAAGATTCATCTTTCCCTTGTTCCTGGAACACTGACTACTTAACAACAGTACTTTTCCCGGCATCCCTTGAAGCTGCATCTAGCCCTTTGACTAAGCTCCAGGCAGTGGGATAATGAATGGAAGTGATGTCTACAAGTCAAAGTTATCTCCAAGTACAGAGATTTTACTCTGTAATCTGGCCTGTTTACCTGTCTATTCTCATATTTTGCACTTTCTGAAACTTTACTGTGATTCCCAGTTGTGTTGTGCTATTGCATGCTTATAAATTTTTATTCCTTCTGCTCGCCTAATATGAAATACCCTTTGTGCCTTTCATCATCTTCAACATTTAGAGCTTCATCTTCTCCAAGAAGTCTTTGTCTTCCTCTACTATTTCTTTTCTGGTCTTGGTTAGATGCCACCCTTGTGAGCTTCCACCGTACCATGTATACTAACATTTCTTATTTCTATATGTAAGATTTTAACTGGGCTAAAAGTTCCTTGAGAAAGCTGCTGTGTTGTATCCATGTCTATAGCTTTAATGCCTAGCAAGGGGAGTGAATCTCAGTCAATGCTTAACTGAACTGCTTCTCTTATTGACCTTGATATTACAAATATTCTGATGATGAAAGGAACAGAAACATCATGATGGTTGAAAGTATGTGGTAAGGAGTTGGGAAAAAGTAACACTCTTCAAGAGACACCAATGTCTGCTTAACCTGGAGATCTAGAAGAAATCATTTTCCATTGCAAGAGAAAAGAATCTATAATCACATATTTCTTTCTGCACTGGACTTCCCCAGTTGCATTCTGTCACTCACATTCCTTGCCTCCATTTTGCTTTTTGCCCACATTATGTTCATTCAGGTTTTTTCATAGCATGTTGCCATCACACTTCAAATTTTGGTGATCCCATTTCAAAAAGTGCCCCAATCCCATTGGGCCAAAGAAAGCAATATGATTCTAATTTTTTTTTTCCCCTCAAACACAGAGGAGTGACCAGATTTGAGGTGAGGCATGACTGAGAACCGGGGCCGGGGGGGTGGGGAGAATGTTTTGGAAGAAAGATTCCTTTTATGGCACAGTGCCATAATGTCATATGTCATAATTGTCACATGACAATCCATTTGCTTTTATATCAGATATTTATGAATCAAAATTTCTAAGTGACTCAGATTGTTAGTAATCCATCAGTCCTCCTGGACACTGAGTTAAGATTAGCATCTAAAACTTGTCCTCCGTGTTGCCTTCCAGAGACCAGGGGAGTTTTAATCCTTAGTTTTTTTATCTCCTCAAATATGGGGAATGATTTTAGTGATTGTTACCTTACCTCTAGTAGTTTTGGAATATAAGGCCCTTCTGCTTCTTCTTCACACCATAGAGATTACACAAGTATAACTTTCCTACACACAAATTTTAGCAAGAAAGCTACTCAGTCATGCAAAATCAGTTGACTCCTGAACAACCCAAAGGTTCGAACCACAGGAGTTCACTTATATGAGGATTTTTTCGATAAATACAGTACAGTATTATAAATGTATTTTCTCTTCCTTGTGATTTTCTTACTAACATTTTCTTCTCTCTAGCTTGCTTTATTGTAAGAATACAAGAGATAATACCTGAAATATATAAAATATGTATTAATCAGCTGTTTATGTTATCAGTAAGGCTTCTAGTCAACACTAGGCTGTTAGCAGTTAAGTTTTTGAGGAGTCAAAAGTTGTATGGAGATTTTCAACTGTGTGGGGCCAGCATCCCCATTGCAACGTTGTTCAAGGGCCAACTATATCTGTATTGAGCACCTTCTCACTTTGTGCCTTGACCAATGTCTTAAATTCTTATTTTTCCTCTCCCCAACTTCCCTGTTGTTTTGACATTCTTGCCTGGAAGTTTCCAGCCCTCCCTAGAGTTCCTCCTAAACTCTCTAGAGCCCTCTTTCCTTTTACTCATCAGGAGGCTCTTGGTTTTTTACTTCCACATGCAGGTCTAACTTGCTGTGAAGATACTCCCTAGCCAGGATTCAGGGGATACCCTTGGTCTTAGTGGAGACTTCAGAGGTTTATTCCTTCCATTCAAGATTCAATTTAACTCTCAGGGTCTGAGGTTTGCCTTTCAAAGACACCAGGCCTAACAGGGCTTCCAATGCTGACCAGGCTGTGAGCCTATGGAGGACATTTCCCTCTTCCCTGCCTGCCTTGAGATAAAACTCCCTTCTGTTCTTTTATTCCATTGCCTTCACTATCGTGTGGGTCCATAATAATTGCTGGAGTGCTGGGAATTCATGCTAATAATGAGTTCTCAAGAGCGACTTTCCTTTTTCTCTTTCTCTCTCTCTCTTTCTCAAGTGGTTAGCTCTGAAAAGAATAATTTATCAGATCATTTTTATTCAACTTTGGAGGAAGAAAAAAGAGGAAAAGAGGTGGGGGGAAAAGCCCTTTTGCGGTTTTAATTGCTTTGCAGTGTCTGCAGGAGGCTCGGCTCCGCTTATCAAAGCCCACACAGCCGGGGCCCTGCGCTTCTGGCTCAGCACTGCCTCGCTGGAGCGCCGGGCTCTGCTGATGGACCAGATAGTGCCTTAGCTATCTGATGGCTGCAGTGCTTAGGAGGTTAATTCAAGTGATGAATTGAAAAATTTGGGAGGGTGCAAGGAAGGGGATAGGGGCTGTTTTTCAGAATTTTAAAAATTAAGATGAAAAAACGAAGTCTTGTTTCTCCCTTCCTGCTTCCCAGGACTTGATGAATTTGTGGATTTAAGGGAGAAAATAATTTCTTTCATGCTAAGATCATAATATGAATTTGAGTATATTGTTTGATTTACCATCATCTTTTTCTACTACTCGGGAACATCTCTGCAATATATGTTTCATGGAGGAAGCAGGAAATCCACGGGGGCATTTAAGCTTGCAGAAGAGAAGGCTGAGGCACAAGGAAGTATTCCAATTAAGACATGTAATGGGTTGTTTTAATGATATGTGGACAGGATGGTTACATTCTCTAGGAAAGCAGAATCTAGAAACATATAGTCACATTTACTGTGAGAGAAATAGATGAGCTGTTAGATGGACTTATAAAAACAAGTGTTTTATAAAAGTGGCTTGGGAAGAGCTTATGGAATCATTATCACTAGAAAGAAACAAAATTTGATATTTTAAACACTAATCTGTTTTACAGGTGGGAATCGAAGTCAAAATTAGCTCATGATTTTTTGTTTCCTTTCAAGATCTTATGTGACCTTGAGGCGGTACCAAAGTGCTTTGTGGGAAGGTACATAACTAATCGAGCACCAACAGAGAAGACATAAACTTGTCCATTCACTGTGCTTCACAACCCTCTTTGTCTAATTCTACCACTTAATAGCTGCGGGATCTTAAGTATGTTACATAACCTCTCTGTGCTTCAGAGTTCTAATCTGTAAACTTGGGATAATTATGATCACTGCATCATACTGTTCTCATGGAAATTAGATTAACGGTTAGCGTCGTAAAGTGCTTGGAATGTCACCTGGAATCAGGCTATGCCCATGTCATGACAATCCATTGTCACAGTACAAAATAGACTGGCTCTTCCTCATTTAACTCTGCTACAATGTAGGTATTGGGCCCCCAAACTTCTTACCTTCTTGCATACTGATACCATACCAGTTCATTGTTAGTGTTACAACGCTTTTGCATATAATCATGATCATCATCATTATTACTACCATCTGCCCTTAGTGGGTATACATTCTTGAGTCAGATCAAGTACAGGAAGAAGGCCAGGAGCTAAAGGGTGTAATAAAAAGTGCATGGATTTTAGGATCACTTGGACCTGGCTATGTTCAATCTCAACTTCTTTTCTCGGACTGTGAGTGATTTATTTAACCTTTGTAAGCCCCAGATTCCTCAATGCAGGAAAACTACTTTGAGGATAAAGAGGACGATGGAGATGATTCAAAATGCAATCACAGCCATATCAGACTGCCTTTCAGAGGAAAATCAGACGATACTACTTATTACTGCAGAGTCTGGTATTATAGGTAGCCATTAAGGGAAAGGGTTTGTGTGAAAACAAATTTTAAATAATATGTTTAAATACCTTTGAATAAGATCATTTATAGGTTTTATGTTTGTCAGCCCAGTTAATATATATTTCACATTTTAAAAATTAAGAAACCTTTAACTACTATTTCGATTAAATTGTTTAATTGGAGGCAGAATACAGGCTTATTTCTTGTCACTTATATCTGATAAAGAACCTGGGTTTTCTGGTTAATTCAATTTAAAATAAATCCCATCACTTTAAAATATATTAGGAAAAGGGGGAAAAAGCCTTTCTCTCTTGAAAGCAACAATGGAGCAATCTATTATTAAATGTAGAAAACGATGCTAATGCAACCTGATAGCTGAGATTTTACAACACAAAAATCAGGAAATTCAGAGTTCTGTTTCCCACAGCAACCATAACTTTCTTCCCCTTGAGCATATGTAGCATTTCATATTACCAAATATGCACTTAACTCTAAATTATTATATATGCACAATGGGGCCAAATTATAGTCACCATGGGCACCAGAAATGTGAAATTCCTGATATTTGTGTACTTACGAATTTAAGTTTCAGTGCTGTTTTCTTTCCTTCTTCTTTTTATTTTATTTTATATTAGTTTATTGTTTTGTTTTGTTTTGTTTTTTAAGAATCCTCTTTTGAAATACTGAAAATGTTGTCACTGCCTTCAGCCTTGAGTTCCTTATTTGATTCAAGAGCTATGTCAGAAAGACTATAGTAATTAAATCTTTCTGTGCATGAATTGGGGACATACTATAGGCAAAACACAATTCTGTGCTCTTCAATTGAAAATTTATGCTCATTGCTCAATTCCTGCAGTTTGCAACTTCCTTCTTGGCCCTTAAAAACCATCAGTCAACATTGATTAAGTTCAATGCCACAGTCAACAGTTTTTCTGTTTGAAAGTGGTATTTGGAGGAACTCACCCTCAAGTTTCTATCATTAATATTCATTCACCGTCCATGCCCTGTCCTAATGTACTTATTTGATTAAGAAAGGCGCAAGTAGGCCTTTTACATTAAATTAGTTTAAGATATACATCTCAGCACCTCTAATCTCTCTTCATTCCATGTAATTAAAATCCAAAACAAAACAAACACAAAAAAAAGAACCATAATAAACAGTATTAGTCACTATAAAAACCAGTTTTTTAATGGTGTTATTTCAGATGAGTTCTTTGGCACTAGAAAATAATACACAGGGACATCTGGCCATAGTCTTTTGCCATCAATGACCCAGAGGGAAAGGAAGTTACTAAAATAGGCACTTCAGATTCTAAAAATCTTATGGATCATTGGATTAGAAGTTGTGCTTTGTGGAATTTGTCCAAAGCATCTAATCAGACAAGGGTACCAAGATATATTGTGTGCAAGCAAGCATCACAGCATAGACTGTAATGTAAAAAAAAAAAAGAAAGAAAGAAAGAAAAGGGGGATATGCAAAATATCTCTAATAAAATAATGCAGACTGGTTAACTAAATATTGACACAACACTGTAATAACCATCATTTAACAAGGATAATACATACATATACATGCATATATGTATATAACAAGGATAATACATACATATATGTGTATATATATTTATATATATGTATTTATGTATATATGTAAAATCTGTTATGAGAAGAGTTCCACAATACATTGTTAAATAAGAAGTACAAATTTTGAAGCCTAAATACATTATGTAATCTAACTTGGAAATATGGGTATGTATATAATCATATGTATATGCTCACATTTGTATAGAACTTGAAAAAATGTCTGGAAAAATGTCTATAAAATGTTGACTGATTATCTCTGGATGGTGAAATTTCGGATATCTATTTTTCTCATTGTACTTTATCTGTACAGTTGGAATTTTTCTAATAACCATATATTGCTTTCATTATCAAAGAAATAAGTCTATGTGTATATGTAATACATAAATATGTATACATAGAGAGGTTTGCCTAATTTGATGTCTTTCACTCTACTAGAGCAAATACACAGCAGCCACAGACTATGATATGGTCAGAGCTCATGTAATTTAACACTTGAGCCTTTGCTTTCTGACCAGATGGTGACAGTTAATTGGCCTCAAGTAAAAATAGAATCCTACCTAAAGTCACATGGGTAGGTATCCAGGGATCATATACCTAAGGTTCACATTTTCAAGATGTTACACTTTTAGAAGAGGCTGGATAAGAGCAGGTCCTGGAAGAGCCTGAGCATTTATTCACAACTTGAGTAAAGGGCATTGGGAGTATGTAGGGTGGGAAGATGTGGTAATGGGTGCTGATAAAAAAGCTGATATAAGTGGATGAGATAGATATGAGCTGAGGGAAGCATTTTAGAGGGACTTGCATATGGTGGAAGATAAGCACAGATTTTAAAGATACGATTCAGATTGATAAGCAGGAATAGTGGCTGTCAAAAGCCTAGACTTATAGTTCAGTCAGAATTTATTGAATGCTTATTTACCAAAAAGCCAGCCAAGCACTGAAGCAGAAATTTAGCAATCAGGAGTGAGAAAAGGAAGACATTCTGATGAAATGAAGAGGTACAGTATAATGAATGAGCATTGAGCCCATGCCTAGAACACCAAAAGGCAAGACTGAGCCACCTCAGCAGAAAATCTTGCAATGAAATTTTGCATGCTGTCTTTCTTTCTCTCCCTCTTAGTGTTATTACCCTAATCTGAGCTGTTATTTTTCTTCTTAACTCACTTATGCAAAAGTTTTGTGTATCTACCATTTATCAGACATTGTGGCAAATATTTATTTGCATTATGATGACAAATAATATACAGCCCTGACCTTAGAAGCTTACAATCTGATGGGAGAGTTAGAGAAGTGAGCAGGTGCTCTTCAAGCATTTTAGCTCTAATGATGTGGAGAGACGTAATGGTAGTGATTAATTCAAACTGGTGGATTGAGATACTTGTTTGTTTGTTTTTTTTTCTCTATCTTATTTCTAGATTCCTTCAGTGGTTTGCTAATTGTAGGACCTCGCCTTCATTCCATATGAAGCTTCTTAATACTGATAATAGATTCAAATATTCTAAAAAAAGAAATTTAAGTCTGTCACTTCCTTGTTCATGAACTTATAATAACTATATTCCCATATACATTTTAAATTGAGCTCTTCATTCGTTCATTTTTTTTTAAGACTGTATTTATTTGACAGAGAGAGACACAGCGAGAGAGGGAACACAAGCAGGGGGAGTGGGAGAGGGAGAAGCAGGCTTCCCGCTGAGTGGGGATCCCGATGCGGGGCTCAATCCCAGGACCCTGAGATCATGACCTGAGCCAAAGGCAGACGCTTAAGGACTGAGCCACCCAGGCACCCTTTCATTCATTCATTTATTTAGCTAAGGTAGCTGTACCCCCCCACCCTGCGCTATAAGCAGCACAGAGTTCGCAAAGATGAGTAAGATATGGCCCCTGTTATCCAAGAACTTATGGCCTAGTAATATGATAATAAAAATATACAAAAATGAGTACAATGAATGTATGATGCTATGATAGAGTGTATATGGGACACAGTATAAAGGAAGAAATTTCAAATTCTCTCTGAGAGTAAAACTAACAGAAAAGTCAGAGTTTAAGCTAAATCTTAAAATCAAGTTGGAGCTTACAAATTAAAGAATGGCTTTCTTTGCTGAAGGGTGAACACGAGTAAGAGTTTGGATAAGTGAAGCAACCTGTAATTTGAAAGAGAGGTTGACATTGAGATTGAGCTCAAGATACATAGGAAAATTAGTCAGTGGAGATGAGTAGAGGCTAAATCATGATAGGGTTTCTTTATGATACTAAGTAGTTTGTAATCACTGATCTCCACTAAATGTTTCTTAGAGAGTGACGTGACCATATCTGGATATTTTGGGCAGTGTGGAACAGAGATCATTGGGAGGTGAGACCAGAAACAAGAAGACCAATTAAAAGCCTACTGTGTTAATTTGGACAAGGGTACCATAGCACGGGTGCTGAGACAAGTTAGTAAAGGGAGGACACAGAAGCAAGAGCACTTAAGGATCTAGCAGTAAGAATCTGTGGGATAATTTCAGGATTTTTCATTTGGTATCTGGGTGGATGGTTCATAATCACCATAGAAGAGATTACCTAAGATTATAGGCGACAGAGGGGATGATGAAGAGATGTGAGGAGGCAAGATAATGAATTCAGTCTTAGGTATGCTGTTTGAGATGTTTTGGGGTGATTCAAACAGACAGTTGAATATATAAATTTTAAGCATAGGAAAGAGTTCTAGGCTGGAGGAACAAATTGGAATCCATATAAAAATTGCAACTGAAATCATGGAAGTTGATCCATTTACTCAAGAAATATTTAGGGGAAGTCAATTATAGGCCATAGACTCTTCCCTAGAAGAATCTGAGGATTTAGAACTGAGCAAAATACAAAACAGTTTCAACTTCTTGTAGAACTGGCACTTTTGCAGGAGGAACCAAATGGTCATAAATATGTAAAATGTATATCAGTGAGTGATACATTGAGTGTGGGTGAGGGGATAGAGAGTGCAGAGGTGGTCGTCACGGAAAGATGTGCGATTTCTGAAAGGACAGTCAAGGAGGACCTCACGGAGAAGGTGGCGTTTAAGCAAAGACAAAAAGAGAGGCAGTTGCTGCCATAGTCATGGGTAGAAAGTGTAAGGAAAACCTGAATATGTAAGTTTTCAGATCTCTTTTGAACTTAAATGTTTGAAGTTTTTTTATGTAGTTGCAGTAAATGTTTGGTGATGTTTTAATATGGAAGTATCATCGGAAAAATATTTATGCCTTAAGTGGAAATTGTAGATTACTTTCTGGAATAGAGGAAATTACCAGAAATTTGAGAGGTTTACTTAAACAGTGAGAAAGGTTATCTGAAAGTGAGGTGTTTTAGAAAACCATTCTTTTATGGTTTCTATCTATAAATCTAAATACAGATCTTTCTATCTCTATATATCTTCAAGTAACTGGATCATGTCTTGATGTTCATATGTCTGGGCTCTAAACAAGTCTGCAATGGCCCTTTACCATGGTTAGGCTGTAATATTAGGGAACCTTATATTCTACAAGGGCTGAGATGGAAAGATCATAGAAGAGATGCCTGGAAACTTCTAAAACACACTTCTCCAACACCTTAATGGTTTGTGTGTGTGTGTGTGCGCGCGACACACATTTTATCACAAACCTTGATTGTAGATATTTAAATTTGCTAAAAAACTGTACAGATGTAGTTTAATATTTTCTTCCCGGTAACAAGAAAAACAAAATTTGTGGTCATTTGTGATTAATTTCCAAAGAACTGGAGGAAAGTATTAATCTTTTCTATCTATTTACATGATTGTTTTGCATTTTTCTAAAGAAAACAGTAACATTATGAGTGCCCAGCTTGGAATTATTCAAATATGCCCACATACTGTATCTCCTGTCCTAACTGGACAAGTTAATTTCTAGGCATAAGAGAAGTTTTTCCAGAGATCTTTGTCATTTTTACCTGAAAGCATTAATTATATGTTATTTATTCTTGTTGACTAAATTGTTCTTTTACTAATATCTACATATTTATCATCATTTAATTTGGAAGTCACAGTTTCCTTACAACATTTGCAATGCATAATCATTGAGTATAAGCACAATTATAAATCTCATACATTCTCATATATAGAAAGGATTAGCTGCTCATCATCTTTATGACTCCCAGAGACAATATCAAATTTGCTCCAGGCCAAGTGTGCTCCCTAAAGCCCAGCTTATGCAGCCCATTACACTCTTTCTCCATAGGACTGTCATTATGATGGAAATCCAGAAATCTCAAATTTTCCATTAACATCAGATATAAATCTCTTACTTAGCTATTTATTTCCTTCTATTAACCGGATTATTTGTGTGTTGATCTCAGTTATCATTGTTCCTTAAGAAACTAATTCTCAAATATTCATCTAAAGCTCTCCTTATGTTTAAATTTCCTTTTGCTGTTTGTCTCTCTTCTTTTCACAGGGCACTTTTTTTCCCTCTCTCTCTACTTAGTGGAAGTGGACAATTGGACACATTACATAACAAGCAGTTTCACAGGCATAAATACCTCTATTCATTATACTTATAGGGTGTAGGGAAATTTTTGATTTTTTAAAAAACTTTTTCATTCTTGCCTGTCAGCTTTTCCCTTCAGCTCAACTCTGCATCATTATCCATGTGGGGGGTACATATATATTTTCATTATGTACATTTCCAGTGTACACTGGGCATAGTTTGTTTTTTTTTTAACTACAAAGCCATATTAGATGGACACTCTTGGAGTCCACAAAATGAGTTCATTGTGGGCCATGACTTGAGTTAAGCTGCACAGAGTTTTTGAACTACACTATTAGCCACACCAATCCTACCCTTCAATGGTATGGAAAAATCAAGTGTTAACTGTATTTGCTTTTTGAATATTGTTATCATAAATCTCTCCGTGTTCCTGGACTTCTCACATAGTATAGGGTGCTTCATCTGGCAAAGTAACTGTGGCTTTACGCTTTATTAAAGACTTCTTGATTTTAGGCATGAGGGAACCAAAGATAGTCGGTAGCCTACAAGCTCAGGATAAGCTACACCATAAATGCACAGCAAATATCTCACAAAGATACAGTAATTACCCAACAAATACCTCTTTGCTAAGCAATGAATTATAGAGCCCAATATCCTGTAATTACAAACCATTTATATATCTGTTTAAATTACTGTGGATGCCACTTAGCGTAATCACTTTGGTGATTAATCAAACATTATGTGCGGTATGGAATACTTCAGAGTTCACAGGTGTGCATATTTTTCAAATGCTTGCCCTAAAGTATCAAACCATAAAGTTGCTAGCATTTTCTTTTCCCCATATTTTGCAAAAATTTCTCTTATCCCACATTTTTCTTAAACCATAGCTGTATGTTAGCTTTGGAGACATTTAGGAATATACCACCTAGGTTTCAATGGTTAAAAAGCTTTGTTTTAATAAGGACAGTTTTCAGAACCCCAACATGCACACACTTTGGGAGGTTAAACCAGAAATAAACTCCTCTTGTCAAATGTTTGTTTTGAAGTGAAGCTTTAGTGGCATATTCAGCTTCTGTCCTCTTGAGTGAGACCTTTAACAACATTGTCACAGTGCATTCAAGAAATTGGGCCAAGTGCCTACCAAGGTGTTCCTTGGGCGGGGTACAGATCTGCCCTAAGGCCGTGAATGACAGGGATTAGTCCAGGACTATTGGTCTGAGCTCTTGCATTTTTGGCTGCCAAAGACTTTAGTTTAATCTTCCTGGCAACAGTAAGTAAGGGTCAAATCGGATTATTCTAAACCAATATGAGAATAATTTGAGAACAATAGCTGGCTAGGGAGAGAGCATCATGCAACCGAATTACAGTAAATTTTACAGAGTCTTGCCTTGGAAAGAATAATTTGATCACAAGACCTGCAAGTGACAATTATCACTGATTGCAGCAGGCCCCTCAGCAGTTCATATGGAAGTCTCCTTAGGCAATAAGCTACCTGATCCCCTTGGTTTACACATGATTCAAATATGTTGATCTGCCAATGTTTAATTATATAGGAACAATAGCTAACATTTGCTATGTGCCAGGCTTTATCATAAGTGTTTTACTTATATTAACTGAATTGATCTTCACAATAACTTCGTAAGACCCATACTTTCATTGCCCCATTTCACAGATGCAGAAACTGAACATGGACCTTTTAAGTAACTGGCTCATGTCTACTAAGTGGCAGAACTGGCTTTTCAATCCAGGCAGCCTGACTTCTCACTCTGTGCTTCTAGAAGTCTCTCCTTAAAGTCTCTCCTTAAAGTCTAAAATGAGACCTGCTTGAAGTTATACTATCTATTATAATGGTATGTTGCATCTCAACTGTATTCAATCTCAGAAGTCACATTCTTCCTGCCAAAGCTTTTGCATAGCTCTCGTTTGTGCAACCATGCAGGAGTGTCTTAGAGTCCCTAAATTTTATTACCTAGTGGTTTGGACCCAACTAAAACCACTGTGTGCTATGACAGGATAGATCAGGGGATAAATAACTGGCAGTGAAACTCATTGGTCATTTACTGTCCCAGCTATCAGGTAATTTACTGGCAGCATGACTCTGTGCCTCTGAATCTATCAATTGCCTGCTTCCTTTTTTTGTCGTCTTCTTCTTCTTCTTCTTCTTCTTCTTCTTCTTCTTCTTCTTCTTCTTCTTCTTCTAGAAAAAAGCACCACTCTTAGACTGTAAAAACTACAAAGTTGAACTTCAGACATTAGGAGTTTTCTTCCCCAGACTTAAAAAGGCAAGAATCCAAACCTGAAAAGCAACAAACTATTTGAGGAGAAATTTGATAGGGAAATGTTGCAGAAATCCTGGAACATAAAAATAACTAGTGGAGACAAGGAAGGTAAACTGTGGGGATGGAGGCAGTTAAAAACAAAAATATCTTTATTGGCACCAGGAAAAGAAAAGCATTTTTTGTTCAAATGAATTTGTTCTTACATGTCTGCTTTTGGCAAGTGTAATTTTAAGGCACATTTGACTTTAGGAATATAAACATATGTACTGGGTCATGATGGACTGGCTTTTTATCCAAGGCTGAGGTGACAAGTACAGAGCTGTGCTCAGGGGACAAAAGTAGAGAGAAGGAGTTATAAAGTACTAATTATTAGAAAAGGAGAAAGTTAGTAAGCATGGGAAGTCTGCGGAGGGACAATGGAATCATTTTATTACTTTTGAGAAAGCAGAAAAGGAAGAAATTAACTGGTAAATTGATATGTCTTGAAAGTGGAGAGAAGCCTCTTAAAGGGACTTTTTTTCTGGTCAGACAGGTCCTAGAAAATAGACTGAATAAATTGATTAAAAGGTTTGCTGGAAACTCTTGAAACCAATTTGAAGCTTAAGGTGTACAGATAAAGCAATCCAACTCATTCCTGCATACACTGAAACATGTTTATTGAGAATTAATACCACATAAGATACTGTGTTAAGCATAGCCCCTACTCTCCACAGATCACAATTTAGTGAAGGCAAGAGAAATATCCTCAACTAGTAGTGTCTTAAAATTCCTGTTAGAACACACACACACGCGTGCACATACACACTGCCAAGAGAATATTGATATTGCAAGGAAGACATAAAAGATGGTTGGGAAAGATTTAATGACAGAGGTAACATTATACTGGTCTGACAGGTATACCTTTACAAGCAAAATGGAAGAGTCTAGTGCAACCTGTTGAGGACCAAGTGTGACTCTTTGGATATGTACAGGATCAACAGTGCTTAGTACTGCTTCCCTTCTGTCAATAAACATGGAGTCAGTCATTCAAGATATTTTTTGATAAATGGTAATGAATCAGGCCTTATGCAGGCTACTCAGGATACCAAAAAGATGCTGTCTCTGTTTTAAAAGGTTATGAACATAGTTGGAGTAAGATAATAAACCAGTAAACAGATAAATTATGATACCACCAAATATGACTGATAAATGCAGTCAGAACCTTAGGGAGTAAAACTTTGCCTAGAGGTGACATTTGAACAAGTCTTAAACTGATGATGGCAAGTGAAGGAAAATATTCTAGAGTGAGAGAACAGTATGTGGAAAGGCCTGGAGTTTTGCTTTGTAAACCATAGTAACATGTAGATCCCACATCCAACTGCCACTGTTGGTTTTCCTTGCATGGGCTTTATTCCAATATTGAAGGTCTCTGAGGAGAAATTATGCCTATTTGTCCTATCTTCTGTTGATTCCTTTTCCCCTAAATTAGAAAGTGGTACTCCATATAGTGGACCTATGACCAGAATCTTCATTTTTTGCAGAATTATATTCCACTGCACCTCTCATTAAACTATAATTTTACATCATTTAAGATAATAATTTTGAAGTCAACACAAGGCATCCTATGTCATATACTCCATCCCTTTAGCTCTATATTGAAATTGTTTCCCTCCTTTCTTTGAGCTGTCAGCCTGCATCTTATTGCATGGTTGTGTGTGTGTGTGTGTGTGTGTGTGCATGTGTGTGTGTGAGAGAGAGAGGGAGAGAGGAAGAAAGTCTGCATTATGTATTTTTAACCTCAAATAAACATTTTGTTATAGAAAATTTCAAACATATTAAAAAGTAGATGGAGTGCTATAAAGAATACTACATTGTTATCAACAAATTTTAATAATTACCAATTCATGAGTAATTTTATTTCATATATATTCCCACCCCATCTCTCTTCTACTAATTTTGAAGTAAATCTTCATCATATCATTTCATCTGGAGATAGTTTAGTACATATCTCTGAAACATAGACATGTTTTTATTTATTTTTATTTTTATTTTTATTTTTTAGAGGGGCAAGAGGGGGAAAGAGAGAGAGAGAGAGAATCTTTAGCAGACTCCATGCCCAGTGTGGAGTCTGTCACAGGGCTCGATCTCACAATCCTGAGATCATGACCTGAGCCAAAATCCAGAGTTGGACACTTAACCGACTGAGCCACCCAGGCACCTCTAAAAGATAGGAATGTTTTAAAACATAACCACAGTACTACTGTCAATCTGTAAATTAGTGTGAATAATGAATATTAAATATTCATTAGTATTCACATTCCTCTAATTTGTACATAGGTAGGTAGATAATCACAGTTGGTTTGTCTGAATCAAGTTCCAGATCATTTCAGTTTCTCTGTGCTTAATAACATTTCTTCATCTCTTTGGGTCAGTAAATGATAGCCTGTGAACCAAGTACAGCTTACAACCTGCTTTTATAAATAAAGGTTTATTGACACACGACTATACTCATTAGTTTACATGTTTTCTGTGGCTGATTTCATGATAAGACTTTAGTGTTGAGTAGTTGTGACAAAGATTGTATTGTCCACAATGCTCGAATTACTATCTGTCTGTCCCTGGACAGAAAGTTTGCTGACTCCTAATCTGTGGTTTCCCCCAACTCATTTTAATCTCACTTGAAATGAAAAATTATTCAGGATAAATGTCATACATACTTTGAGTACCAAGCCTGGCTGTAGAAAGAATGTGCCCCACCTTTTAAAAACAATATAGCATCCTATAAACTACATATTCCTTTGAAGGCATATAGAAGAGAAACAGAAATAAGAAGGAGAGAGCTTGGCTCAGGTCTTCACAAAGTGAAAGTAACTTGCAAAGCTTACTCTCTCAGGTCCCCAGCATTATTAGTACTTGACTTTGCCAACCTACTCAAAGGTTATCAAGTCCTGGGGACTAACTCCCTTGTCTCTAACTCAGCTTCTTATCAGCAGTGATAAGATTTAATATTTAATTTGGAATTCAAGTGTATTTCTAGCACTGCTCTAAATACTTTACATGTATTAATTAATTTAATTCGTTCACACACTGTTATTAACTCCACTTTATAGAAGTGGAAATTAAGGCATAGAGAAGTTAATGGAAGTGCCAAGCTGACCAAAAATTCATGTCAGCTTGCCACTGTATTTCGTATTCTGTTAGAAAATCTACATGGGAAACCAGATATTATCATTGGAAGGTTGCTTGCTAAGCATCGATCAAGAGCAATGCAATTTAGGTAGATTTTCTTAGTGGTGAAATATATCAAGATATACTGGTATAATCTCTACTCCATTCCATCAGGAGACATAAATGTGCCAACAAGAGATCCATATTTGCTCATCAAGGAACTCTCTGGCCTGGATAATGCTGAAGATACACTGACATCCTTTCCTTGCCCTTTGGCTTCCTTTATGAACCTATGCAAACCATTCTTCCTGTTCTTCAGGTTGGTTAAATAATGTGATTGAGTTTCACCTTTCATTTTCCAGTCCTGCTTCTGTAAGCTTTTGCCCAAGTCATCTTACTTAAACTTGAGCATTTCCAAATCTGCTTAGCTTCACATTTTATAAACTCTCCCTGGCACTTCTACAGATGACTAATCTCTTCCAGTCTGTGTTGCTTCTTACTAATTTCACTCTCAGTGGATAAACCGATTTCCATATTCTTGGAAGCACTTTATATTACCTCTATCTACTTACTAAACTCTTGAGAGGATCAACTCTGTCAGAAGGATTTTTAAAGATAGTTTATTTAATTGCTTAGTCCATAATAGTGTACATGAGCATAGTCAGAATTGGCCTTTTATTATCTACTCCAGAAAAAAGGGCAAGAGTTATTTTAAAAGTTCACAGATACTCTTAAGTCTGAGTGCCGAATTTCCAAGACAGGACAGATCAAGGATGCAGAAAGACAACTTGTACTTCCAGTGTTGGTATGAGTCCTGACATGGACAGTTTCTGCCTCCACGCTTGTCAGGTTTCTCTGTCTTCAACAGGTGCAGCTAAAGTATAAACTATAGGACCATCCTGGCACCACATGGCCACCCAGACAGTATTAGCAACTTTGTAGTCATTGCTATTTTCCTATTTTACTTCTCTGTGGACATGAAAGAGGAATATGTGAGGGAAATTTGAAAGGTAGGTTTAGGAACTCAGCTACATGGTAAGGTCAAAGTTTAGAATGATAATCAACCAGTGAGAAATTCAACGTAGTGGTTATTACCTAAGAAGCATTTTAGAAAGAATTAAGTTATATGCTGTAATATGTAGCAAAGTGACGTCTTCTCCCACCTCAATTGCTACCCCTGGGTCTAATATCTTACTATCTTGTGAAAGTGAAGTCTTGGGTGTCATGGAAAAGGGTCTATGTTCCATGGTTAAGTCTACATGGGACAAAGAAATAAGAAGAGTCAAAGGAAGCAAAACAAGCAAGAGACTGTGAAAGCAGGACATAGGGGTAGAGGGTTATGGTCATGAGAAGAGAGGTCCATGGATTCACCGGTATGTTGAAGAACATCAGTGGAACTTCCCACACATGATAGAATAGGTTCTGAGGCAATGTTATTTGGATTGAAAATTCAATACTGGATTATTTGAGCACTAAAATATGAAAATTAGGCAGTGAGTTTATGAAAGTTGTAGAGAGGACTGTTCATTAGCATATCCGAAAGAATAATCTATTCTGGCCCAACATGGAGTCTTCTGATACCCTCCTATATGTCCTGTCTTTACATACTGGAATGGACTCATTCTACTTAAGGGGCTTCTTTTAATGATTTGAAGAAAATTCTTAACCATTGTGTCTTCAAATGCTGAAAGTTCAAGTGGAATTGTTTTCTATTGATTCATATGGATGTTTACACTGTACAATATTCTGCAAAATGCCAATTGTCTGCATTACTTAACATCTCAGGAATAACTTGTTTTTGCTTACTTCTCCCTAAAGATCCCCAGCAAACTTTCATCATTCCTTCTTATCCATGTTTCTACCTTGCTGCAAAAAAACTGTAATTTTTTTATTGGAATGCAGAATAAATACAAATCCTTCCCTCTCTCCCTCTAGCCCATCCCCACAGTGTAGAAATATGGATGCCATGATACTTCCTGTGTTAAAACTTTAAGTGTCATTCTTCCATCAAGGGTGAGCGATATATAATTTCATACTCAATTCTGAGTTTTTATTTTCATTTTGACTACTGGGTATTTAGTGCTTTTGAGAACTGCTTTGTATAGGGAAAAAGATGATCACAGCTTTTACTTATTTCGAAAATGTTCTTACCCATTTATTGTATAGCTGTCAGATACTACAATAAGACTTCTATTTTTGCAGTTTCAACAGAAATGACCACTTCCTTTTAGTGAGACTTTTTAAGCCATATCAAGTGGGTGGGGTATGTGTCTTATTATAGGTAGGTTTGATAACACAATTACTCTGAAGGCACAACTACATGAGGAAAATGCTTGGATTTTTTGTATATCAGGATGAGGGACCAAGTTATAATGGCAGGACAGGGCAGGAAGCTCCATGGAGGTTTCTATATTGTGCTTTCTTCCAGCGAAGAGCTGCAGAAAAATAAACCATTTGCCTGTTGCCTTAACGACCAGCATTGCTTGTGACCTTCATTGAATGTCTCTGCATTTTTTTAGCAACATTGCTGAGTAGGAGGAAGGCATGAATTGGAGAAGCATATACTTGGAGACTATTGTACACAGCCTAAATAACCATCATAATGCATAAGTGTAGAAAAAACACAAAGCCGCCTAATTGTAAGACTTGAGTTGAACGAGAAATCTGGTGGTATCAACTGGGGCCTTTGGCTCTGGGGTTGTTGAAAAGGTTTTGTGTAGGAAGCACTGATTGGCATGATTATGGGTCCAGGAACCAAGCTGCCAGCTGTGGGCTGTGGCTATGGATAGGAAGTGCTTCTGCCATCTTACCTGGGCTCTCAGAGTGGGGATCAAATTGATGCTGGAGACTAGGAAATGCACTCAGTTTCATAGACCTTGAAGCAGAATAGGAAAATATCTAGATCAAAAAATAAAACAAAACAGTGGCTGAAACATTTCCTAATTATAGCTTCCTAGAGTCCTGCGGCTTCACCTCTCCAAGTCACACAGCACTGAAATGGTTGAGGGACAGTGAGGTGTCTCTGTACACAAATGGACTTGGTCTGACCCTGGCCAATGGCATGTAGCAAGACAGTTATCCTTCCATTCTTTACTCTTGCTCTCTTCCGTTTGGCAGTGCTTTAGTTCTTTGTCTGAATGACATGAAAGAATGATTTCTAAGTTAAACTAGAGAATTCTTTTTTTTTAAAGATTTTATTTATTTATTTGAGAGAGAGAGAATGAGAGATAGAGAGTACGAGAGGGAAGAGGGTCAGAGGGAGAAGCAGACTCCATGCTGAGCAGGAAGCCCGATGCGGGACTCGATCCTGGGACTCCAGGATCATGACCTGAGCCGAAGGCAGTCGCTTAACCAACTGAGCCACCCAGGCGCCCTAAACTAGAGAATTCTGTGACTAGGAGTAATGGAAGAGAACATACTAGGCAGTGTTCTCATATGGTTTTCCTCACCCATGCTGAGAACACTTGATATATTTCTTGGAAAATTGTGACAAAATTATTACAAAAATATGACCCTACCTATATTACTCACTTTGAGCTTAGATGCTTGACTGTCATGATCCCAGGGTCCTGGGATCAAGTCCCACATCGGGCTCCCTACTCGGCGGGAAGCCTGCTTCTCCCTTTCCCACTCCCCCTGCTTGTGTTCCCTCTCTCGCTGTGTCTCTCTCTGTCAAATGAATAAATAAAATCTTAAAAAAAAAAAGACATCTTTTTCAAGAAACAATCCCAATGTGCACAAAACTACTGCCTTACTTTCTTATCTGAAGGAGAACTTATACTTATAAGACACTGTGGCTTGCAGACAGAAATATTTCCATTTTTAGGAGTAGATACATAAGCACATGAGTGTATTCAGTTGAAAAGGGAATCTGAAATTGGTAGAAATAAGAGTGCGGTAGGAACAGGACACAGGAACCAAGCTTCACATGAGTGAGGGGAGGGCAACTAAGTCACAAGCTTCCTTATGATCTGACTGAATCTGCCTTTCCTCTGAGCCCACCATGGGCCTGGAACTCTTGGTCAGCTATAGATCTCAGAGGGCAAAACAACAAGTTAGGAAACTAATTTTACTGTTTTGATTCCTTTCAATAATCACCAACTTTGGTAATCCTTGGATCCTGGTGAAGAAGCTAGGGGTCAACATTGTTCAATGTGGATTCCTTTTCATATTCATTTCTTTAACAAATAACTGTTTGTGGTAGAAAGAAGATTACAAAATGGTTAAAAAGCAGACATGATTCCTATGCTTTTGGAGTTTAGAGTCTAGTCAAAGAGGTAGACATTAAACAAGTGAGCACATAAAATAAGTACATAATTGTCAATTATATTGACAAAAATATACATTTGTATCAATTGCACACTAATATGGTTTTTACAAGATACCACAGGACAAATACAACCATTCTTTAGAGCAAAAAATGCTTATGTGTAACATTAACTCCTAGCTGTTTTTCGCTGTCTAGTCTTCCCTTCTTTTGCAGTAATAGGGTTTTTCACTGGTTATGTGGCCACCCAGATAAAGAATACATTTCCAAGCCTTCCTTTCAGAAAAGTATGGCCCAGTGACTTAGTTCTGGCTAATAGAATGTAAGTAGGAATGTTTTTTCAAGTTTTGGGCTGTTTCTTTTTTATTATTATTATTTTTATTATTATGTTAATCACCATACATTACATCATTAGTTTTTGATGTAGTGTTCCATGATTCATTGTTTGCATATAACACCCAGTGCTCCATGCAGTACGTGCCCTCTTTAATATCCATCACCAGGCTAACCCATCCCCCCACCCCACTCCCCTCTAGAACCCTCCCAGTTTGTTTCTCAGAGTCCATAGTCTCTCATGGTTCGTCTCCCCCTCGGATTTCCCCCCCCCTTCATTCTTCCCTTCCTGCTATCTTCTTCTTTTTTTTTTTTTTTAACATATAATGTATTATTTGTTTCAGAGGTACAGGTCTGTGATTCAACAGTCTTGCACAATTCACAGTGCTCACCATAGCACATACCCTCCTCAATGTCTATCATGCAGCCACCACATCCCTCCCACCCCCCACCACTCCAGCAACTCTCAGTTTGTTTCCTGAGATTAAGAATTCCTCATATCAGTGAGGTCATATGATACTTGTCTTTCTCTGATTAACTTATTTCACTCAGCATAATACTTTCCAGTTCCATCCACATCGTTGCAAATGGCAAGATTTCATTCCTTTTGACAGCTTCATAATATTCCATTGTATATATATACCAATTCTTCTTTATCCATTCATCTGTCAATGGACATCTTGGCTCTTTCCATAGTTTGGCTATTGTGGACATTGCTGCTATAAACATTGGGGTGCATGTACCCCTTTGGATCCCTACATTTGTATCTTTGGGGTAAATACCCAGTAGTGCAATTGCTGGATCATATGGTAGCTCTATTTTCAATTTTTTGAGGAACCTCCATACTGTTTTCCAGAGTGGCTGCACCAGCTTGCATTCCCACCAACAGAGTTGGAGGGTTCCCCTTTCTCCGCATTCCCGCCAACATCTGTCGTTTCCTGACTTGTTAATTTTAGGCATTCTGACTGGTGTGAGGTGGTATCTCATTGAGGTTTTGATTTGGATTTCCCTGATGCTGAGTGATGTTGAGCACTTTTTCAGGTGTCTGTTGGCCATTTGGATGTCCTCTTTGGAAAAATGTCTGTTCATGTCTTCTGCCCATTTCTTGATTGGATCATTTGTTCTTTGGGTGTTGACTTTAATAAGTTCTTTATAGATTTTTGGATACTATGGGCTGTTTCCATAAGAGGAAGAGACAATGCCCTTCCCTTCTCCTTCTTCCTGACTGAAATGTGTTTGTAATGATGGGACATAAAGAACATCTTGGACCATGAGATGGAAGCCATATTTTGAGAATTGAAGACTGACAAGACCCAACACTGTCAAACGACCATACCATACCCAAATCGTGTACCCAAACTTTAATGTGAGAAAGAAACAAATGCTGTTGTACTTATCAATGTATAACCTGTATCCTAACTAATATAATATTCCTCTTCTCCTAATGCACTGATATCAGTTTTCATTTGAAAAATCTTCATTGCAAGAAAACAAAATGGCCGTTTTGGAGGCATTTTTCCTAGTGAAATTGTCTAGGATAGTCTTACACTTCTAAATTTATATTTCTCACCAAAATTAAAACACTCAAAAATGTGAATAAAACCCATATGATTTCATTTGCACAAAGCTCAAAAACAGGCAAAACAAATCTATGGTGTTAGGGGCCGTAATAAAGGAAGTTTACCATTCAAAGACAGCTCCATCTTCTAAAGATCTTGGAGAACAGGGAATCATACGTCTGGGAAAAGAGCTGAGGAATCAAGGGATGGGGGGTAAGATGCTAGAGAGCTGAGCTTAGGCATCACATAATCAGGTTGCTTAGATTTTTGAGATGGTGAAAGAACTTTAAGTAATGGCACCCAAGAAGAAATTTCAGAAGCCTCTACATTATATAAAAATGTTTCATCTCTTTTATTCCATTCTAGAGAGAATTAACTCACTGAATATACTTAGAAGCATTAACTCAATTTAATCTTCATAAAATTACATTCTCAAATAAATTCTAAGAATTTTCAAATTTTCATTTGAAAGGTATTTCATATGTTCCTAATCAACTGCATAAATGCTTAATTGTATTTTTACATTGATTATTTAAAAGGAAATGATATGGGGATAGAATGAGAATTTCTTGATGCATTTAGCAAACCAGTTTGAATGATACTCCAGATGACAAATAATGGATTAAGTGTCACACATGCAATATATGTCATTTCCATCTATAGTTCCCAAGAGTTTATTCGACTACTAATATCATGAAAGAGATTGTGTTCACTAAGGAAAATAAACTGAGGTTAGAATCTACCATATTTATCTACCCCATGTATTTATTGTTTAAAATATTCTATAAAGTTCAATAAGAAAATAGATTAATGACACAAATTTCATTGCGGAGGTCTGAGCAACTTAGTCACACAGCCATTAGAAAATCTTGCACCTACATCAGAGGAGAGGATAAACTTGAAGTGCGATTTGTAAACTTTAAGTGAATTTAATGTACTTTGTCTCATAGCCTTGCCATCTTTAATCAAAGATGGCCAAGTTCTTATGTCATCCACTCTCTCCCGTACTTTTATTCTTGTTCTGACCATCTAATTCCTCTCTATCTTTCTATTGCTGTCTATTCCAAATTCATCTTTCTTTTCCTGTCAACATTTTCCTCTTTGTGTTCTGGAATGTTTGACCAATGATAATTTAATTTTCAAACATACTCAACTCCTTCCCTATGCCACTTGCTCTAATTAAAGCCTGGTTCACTCCCAAGGATATTGCTTACCCAGGAAACCCTATAAAAAGTAGAGAATGATCATTTTGCCTGTGGATTTAGATTATCTTTGATTGTTATTGTTTATTCTTAACCAATATTCTCTGATCTCAAAACAGAACAAAACAGATCTCCCTTCAGTTCTCATGCCTTCTATCTATTTTCTACTATTCTTGGTCTCTATCCTTCCAGCTAGTTTATTTCTCATTGCTCCACCTAAATCCTGTCATCATCCTATGTTTGTTTAAGGTTCCATGTGGCTGGTCAGTGCAACATTCTAATTTCCTATTTTTTTGGCTTTTTTGACTCATACGTTTCAATTCAACCTCACTGCAATTCTCAGCACTCACATTAATAATGGATTCAAATTTGTCATCTCTTAAAATGTTCATTTCTTTCATATTAAATTTCAAAATTCCATTTCCTAACCACAACCACAACCTTCAACTTTCTTATTCCCTTACTCCAACTATCTTATTTTGATCTCATTTTACCCTCTGGTCCCTTAACTTATCCATTTCTCTCTATAGATCTATTTTAGAGATGGAATGAGGAATTAAGAATCCCAGTGTAAACATATTAAGACTGAGGATTCCTGGTAAAAAGTCAAGTATAGATATACATAGGCAGTTCAGAGCTCACAGGATAAATCTGGGTTGGAGTTATAATTTGGGAATATTCAGCATAGAGATGACATTTAAAGACATAAGTCTGGATGAGATCAGATAGAAAAAATGGGCTTGGAAGGAATACTGAAATACTTCATATTTTTAAGTCTGATGAGGAGAAGTCAGCGAAGATGTCTGAGAATAAAAGAACAATGAGCTAGAAAGACGCCAGGGGGTTGTGTACCATCACAGAAGTCTAGAGGAGAGAATATTTGAGGAGGGAGAGGGTAATCTATTCTGTGGAATGCTGACTATGATAGAATAAGAACTTATTCTTGGAATATGGAACATGGAAGTTATTAGAAGGAAAAAAAAAAGTTTTGTTGAAATGTGAAGTTGGAAACCAGATTAGAGTGAGCAAAAAGATAAGGGGCGCCTGGGTGGCTCAGTCAGTTAAGCGTCTGCCTTTAGCTCAGGTCATGATCTCAGGGTCCTGGGATGGAGTCCCCATCGGGCTCCCTGCTCAGCGAGGAGTCTGCTTCTCCCTCTCCCTCTGTCCCTCCTCCTCCCTCTGCTTGTGCTGTCTTTCTCGCCCCGTCAAATGAATAAATAAAATCTTTAAAAAAAGATGAATAAAAGATGAGGAAGTTAGGGTATGAAAGAGAACAGGAAAATAGTAAGGGAGCCGAGGGAGATGATAAGTTAGAGGACCTTCCTTCCTTCCTTCCTTCCTTCCTTCCTTCCTTCCTTCCTTCCTTCCTTCCTTCCTTCCTTCCTTCCTTCTTCCCTCCCTCCCTTCCTCCCTCCCTCCCTCCCTTCTTTCCTTCCTTCCTCCCTTCCTTCCTTCCTCCCCTCCTTTGCTCCTTCTCTCCTTCCTTCCTTCCTCCCCTCCTTCGCTCCTTCTCTCCTTCCTTCCTTTCTCCCTACCTCCCTTCTCCTTACATATGAGAGATACGACAAGTTTGAATATGAGTATGTTTAAATTTCATATGGGAATGATTTAGTGGTAAAGGAAGGGTTTACCAAGCAGTTAAGAAAGAAAAAATGAAGGAACAAAGCCCTTGAGAAATTATTTGAAGATAGAACTTGGTCTGCAAGTGGAGAGATTTTCCCTTTTCTGGGAGAAAGAATGTTTTTTTTTATAATGAATTAGGAAGGCTAAAGATACAAGTTGGTTTTTCTAATTTGTTACTGAGTGTGTAAGAAAAATTACCTCCGATCGTTGATTTTATTAATGAAGTATAAGACAGGTCACCAACTTAGAGTGAGGAGGGGAGTGGGAATGGGAGGTTTGAGGAAAGTTAAGAGTTATGAAATAATATATTCAGAGAGGGGGGAAGCATATTTCTTGAAGAAAGTAATAGGATTTTGGCAGTCGTCAGGGTCCAAATGAGTTTATGGTCATGAATTAAAGTGAAACCAGTCAGGCTGGTTGTATGTTCTTGTTTCCCCCCTCCCCTGGCACCATTTAGCAGCTCCTGCGCTGGCAAGGCAAAGGAGAGGATGGTTTCAGCAAGGTGGGGCGTGGTGGGGAGGTAAATCAAGTGTGATGGAGAGGAAGAGAGATAAGGGAGTTAAGGCCAATCATAATGACTGACCAATGGAATTCAAGACAGATTACTAGTCGGACAAACAAAACTCCGGTTCCTAATCTATTTCTTACTTGCTTCTTTAGTCTATCAGTTTTTTGTTTTGTTTTGTTTTGTTTTGTTTTACTGTTTTCAGAACTTTTTCATGACTTTCAGACTTATTTCTTTAACACAAGTCTTCCTTGGGGAAAGATATCACATCCTATTTCGCTTTTGTTTCATCATAAGAATAGGCATACTGTAGGTGCTCAATAAAGTGTACTGAATCAGTGAATAGACCATGGGGGCCCAACTCATCAAAAGTTTTACATTAAAATTATTATCCCACTGCCAGAAACTTATCACAAGAAATATTTGTTTAGTGTGAGTATTTACAGATACATTACAGTAATTTTAGTGGGATTTTAATTTAGGTTTCATGTGTATTCCCAATCCATCTGTTAATTGCACTGATTTTACATCCTCTGGCTGATTACACCGAAAATTGCTATCCATGCCTCAGGTCAGGCAATGAGAAAGTTGTGGGTTGAGCTGTGAGGGAGGATAAATCCGTGTGAATTGAAGTAGCAAGCAACTGAAAATAAAGGCAGGGGATGTTTGGAGTGTGCTGATTAGTAACTATGCTGAGCATTTCGCCTTCAACAAAATCTAACTTTGTGGGCTGATTGAAAGCCTAAATTACTGACTTACTGCAATAACACATTGTTTCTTATAGTAAACTTACCAACTCTCTAATTATTTTTTTATTTTATTCAAGTAAAGGGAACACACCCCTAAGTCCATCCATGAGGATTCTTACTGCAATAGTTGGTCACCAATTGTTTAAATTCCCCAAATGAGAGTCACTTAACTTTCTAATCTGACCTCCTTGAATGTCCAGTGAACTTATCTGTATTCTGCGAAGCAGTATAATGTAGTCCAAGACATGCAAGGTTAAGAGCAAGTCCTAGTTAGCCTTGAGTATTATCTTACTTGAGTATTTTCTTGAGTACTAATCTTATCTTTAGGGAAGGAGGAAATTGGAAGGAAGGGTGAGAAACTAACAGTCTAAGTGAAGATTCTCTTAGGTCTGGTGTGTTCTCCCAAATACAAGAGCCTTGTTTAAGGCGAGTAAATGAAACAGGAGAAAGAGAGAGAGAGAGAGGAATGTTTAAGCTAATCTGTATTTGGCTGAGGAAATATGCTGAAAGTCACTATCAACCTGCATTTATACCTGCTTTGGGCCTTTTTGTATTTGATATTTTTAGCAGTGACTTGGATAACAAAATAGAGAGCCAGCTTATTAAATTTTCAAAAGTCTAATTTGTGAGGGATATCTCATATTCTAAATAACAAAATAAAACTTCAAGACTGTCAGCTTAAACAGTGAGCTAAAACTAACAAGCTGAAAATCAGCAGGAATAAATGTGAAGTCCCACACTTAGATTAAAACTTCCATTGCACTTAACATCAGTTTATATAAAAACGTTTATAAAATGACTTTTGACGCAATTTATGATAAAGAGTAGAGTGAACATACACTGAGTTCAGAGATGTATAACATCCAGATTTGGGGAGGTAAAAATAGAAACATACTCTGAACTAACTCGATTACATCTGGAGCCTTATGTTTAGCCAATATATGTTAAAGGACCCATTGAAAACTGGATAGTAATTGGATGATTAGAAAAAGTTAAATAACTCTGTATATCACCATATGAGTTGCTTAAACTAAGAGCAGGATATTTCATGGGGGCATCAGAGGCATCCTTCTATTTCAAGAGGTCTTTTTTTTTTTAAGATTTTATTTATTTAAGCGAGAGAGAGAGCAGGAGAGAAAGCATGAGTGGGGTGCGGGGAGAAAGAGAAGCAGACTCCCCACTGAGCGGGACCTGATGCGGGGCTCAATCCCAGGACCCTGGGATCATGACCTGAGCCAAAGGCAGATGCTTAACCAACTGAGCCACCCAGGCGTCCCTATTTCAAGAGGTCTTGAGTGGAAGTGAAATTAAACTTGTTCTCCAAAGGCCAAAACCATCTTCATAAATTAGACTTAACTTTTGGCTCCAATTTAAGGAAGTTCTTTTTTTTGTTTGTTTGTGTTTCCCCTAGTAATTAAAGTGTGTTCGAGAATGAAAGTTCTGTAAAACAGGGATCACCCTGCTAGGATGGAGCCTAGAAGGCAGGCTGGTAGGATGAACAAGAAGAACACACTGACATTGGGGGATGGAGGGTGGAGAAGGGGGTTTGGCCTGAATGTGGGTGATCTTTAACCTCCCTATGATACCAGGAGAGGCTATTGGGTTTAGAAAGTTAAATCTCGATAGTGAAAATGTGTTACTTGGTATTAGCCATCCAGGCTGCTGAGTGGATAGCCATCCAGGCTGCTGAGTGGTGCACATAGGCGCTGTTTGCTGTTCGATCAGCTCATCCTTGTCTGATAGACAGGTGTTGTTCTCAGTGAAGCTGGCTGGGCTCTCTTTGTTTTGGTTACTTTGAAGCAGAGGGACTAATCCCCTCTGGAGATATTTGCTTGTTTTTGCTGTCAAAGCAATCACACTTTTCCCTTTGTATCTCTTGGCTTGTTTTTTTGAAGTTTAGCTTCACAGAAAAATAGACCTCGGTTTCCTTGGTGATTCACTGGGTCAGAATGGCCCCTCCTCCACCCCTCAGAACAGCAGCTGATGGGTTCTTCATCTGGGTTTGTGTCTTATCCTTCAGGAAGAAGAACGAAAGACCACATTTTGGGCCAAAACTTAAAATTTCCTTGCAAAACTATCTCTCAGATGTCAAGACAGGCTGGAGCCACTTTTTTTCTGTATCCTTTCTTTTTTTTTCCTTTTTTCTTTCTTTCTTTCTTTCTTTCTTTCTTTCTTTCTTTCTTTCTTTCTTTCTTTCTTTCTTTCTTTCTTTCTTTCTTTCTTTCTTTCTTTCTTTTTCTTTCTTTCTTTTCTTTCTTCT
>NW_027397063.1:53154840-53311945 GCF_003265705.2 Callorhinus ursinus | reverse complement strand
CTTTCTTTCTTTTTCTTTCTTTCTTTTCTTTCTTCTTTCTTTCTTCTTTTCTTCCTTTCTTCCTTTCTTTCTACCTTTTTTTGAGGTGTCTTCTATATGAAAAAAGGAGGAAATGTTAAATGTCAATTTCTATTATAGGAATTAATGCTTTTATCAGAAAAAAATATAGCAACTCCACATTAACCCTATTTGGTAAAGCATCAGTGATCTACATGCGAGGCTTTTGCCGTTGCAGTTATGGCAAATTGACTCTTCTGGCTGTTCTTCTACAGGGCTCTGTAGGATAAGATTATTATTAGGGCATGGACTTAGAAACATATTTATAAAAATTGAGCTTGAATTAAAAGAAGGAAAATGTTATAAAATCTTAATGTAAATGAAACCACAAATAAACGTGCCTGTTTTTTTCTTTTCTTTTCTTTTTTTTTTTTTTTTTTTGAGAGCGAGAGCTTGTGCAGGTACATGAGGGCTAGGCAGAGGGAGAGTGAGAGGATCTTCAGCCGGCTCCACGTCCAGCGCAGATCCCAACTCCAGCCTGGATCTCACAACCATGCGATCATGAGATCATGATCTGAGCCATAATCAGCTGTAATCTGATGCTTAACTAACTGAGCCACCCAGGTGCCCCATGTGCCTGCTTTATTACCTGAATGCAGTCTGTTAATACCATATGAAGTGAAGAATTTCATTTCAAATATAAATTTTCTTGGAAATGTACATGGCTAGTCTGTAGCCATTTTTTTACTGCTATGTCATACAGCTAGAATGAAAATGTCCTATAGATCTTGCTATTCTAAATGTAGTACATGAACCAATAGCAACAGCCTAATCTGGGAACTTATTAGAAATTCAACATCTCAGGCCCTGGTCCAGACTTATTGTATCAAAATAGCACGTTAACAAGATTCCCAAGTGATTCATATGTATGTTAAAGTTTGAGACATACTGCTCTAGAACATATACACTCAAAAACTTGAAGTCATCTAACATATAACAGGCAGAACTGACCTTAAAGTAGATGTCACTATTTTAATGATAGCATCTCAGAAATGTTGTCATACCAAAACCATCCCTTGCTAAATTCTTTGTATTTAGGATAAATCCCGTAGTTTTTAGAGTGAAGGCCAATGTTGCCCCACCCCCAACTGCCTTATACTCCCCTAGAGAGTTTTATATGTTCTATATCAAGGGCACACATTTGTGCAAAGGTCCACAAATTTCAGGATGAAGAGAAAAATTTCTAAGAGCTCTTAGGTCTACAAGGAAGATTCTCCTGATTTAGGGGAGATCTTTTGTTCTCACTGGATTACTTACTTTGGGATTGATTCTTTTCCTTCTTCCCCAATATATATTATGGTATAGGTACTTTGGGGTTTCCTAATGGGTAAGAAATGTGTCCTTCTTTCCAGCAATAATTTAGAAAAAGCTAATAGGAAATCATTTTATGGACCAGGGAAAGGAAGCATGATACAGAGAATATAGTTCAGACTCTTATCTATGCAGAAGTGTCTTTACAACTCATACATATCCCAGACCAGTTCATCAATGGGGATTTGGACCCAAAGCTCTAGTTAGAAACAATAACGTTCATACCTGGATTATTCTCTAAGGAGATCTCCAAGAGCAACCTCACATGTGGTAGGTGGCTGAAAGGATTCACAACCTGGAACCAATCAACAAAACACAAATGACATCTCTTAGCACATTTGAACAGCATCTCTTTAAAAAATTTGATTCATGTTATACAACTCATATTCTTGGAAGGCGTGGGGTATCATATTAAGTGGATCTCAACAGTTTGCTTTAATGAATGATCTGAGGGCTGCAGCTGACAGAATGAGGGAGTCAAGGCATGATGGAGCCCATCACCCAAGGGAAGAGAATAACCAAATGGGAATCATTTTCACACTGGGTCATCTGTAGCATTAAAAGATTACTTACACAATTTTCCTCAGGTAATACTTCATAATCGATCTATTCCAGCAAAGAACAGCAAGAGAACAGGTAGGTTGAGGACTGTTGCTTTCAACATAACTCTAAATACTTTTTCTAGATTGTGAGTGAGCATGATCTACACTGTATTGGAAATCTGGAAGATAGTGTGTTGTGAGAGCAAACAGATTATTAACTCAAGGTTATGAATGTTTGGCATGTGAATTCCCTGTTTGCCTCAACACCTATGAAGAAGGAAACTCCAGCTTTTTCTTATCTAAAATTAATTGGCAATGGCATAAGGTCATTCTGTCAATTTAATGAGATGATGCATGTGGAAGCACTGGGTAAACTAAACAAGACAGAACAGATATTATATGTGTACATGCAAACAGATTGCCATTTTTCAATGTAGGTCCATCCTGATTGCAACCTAAAAGCATGAAATGCAAGTTGTTCTCTTTAGACTTCACTTTGTTATTTATCAGAATCTGCAACTGATGAGCAAACACCCCCTCTTAGGAAATCTCTCCCATTTCTTCAATTCTGTTCTTTTGCTCTGCTTATTTTGTAGACCATCCTAAAAAGTTCCCTCTCCTCTCTTGGTATTTACAGTTCTTCAAACACTTGTAGACAGTTATCATACGGCACCTCAGTTGTTGCTTTGCCAAGCTATACAGATTTTGTCCTTTCATCTTTCCTCATAAGTCAGTGCTTCCATCTCTTTAATCATTTTTCTTGCTGTTCTCTGAATTCCATCCAATTTGTTGATATCTTTCGGGCATGGAGGTGCCAAGAACGGAGTGTATGGTGTGATTAAGGAGCCATGTCCATCACTTCTCAGCCAGATGGGACGGTTGTTACTTCAGAGGACAATGTTGAATGTATATCGGGGCTTGAGATAAAGGGAAAGAAAACAGTAAATCTTGAAAAAGTAATTCTACAATCCATTGTCCCTAGGGAAAATAAAATAAGCATTTAATTAAAAGATGTGTTTCTAGTTTTGTGACTAGCAGATGCTGTTTGAGTGAGAAAGGCAGAAAATGGCATCATTTAATAAGATAAGGAAATACTGTAGCATAATGTTATAAATTAGACTCTTTCTCACATTTGGGAGAAACAATGGTAAGCTATGAACAATATTATCTTGAGAAATGCTTTTTGTTATTTTACTCAATATGAAAGCAGAAGGGAAATTTGAATCAAGTCATTTAAAATATTTAACACACTTCTTGTACCATGCTAATGCAGATAATACCTGTTTCATAAAATGTGCCCCACAGAAGAGATGAATTCTGTAAATTATATAGAGTTTCCATTAAAGGTTTTAGGTATGTTTTAAGATTTAGGTTTAGGTTTACTTGCAGGATGAGTGAGAGATAAAAGTATGAATATTTGTTCTCTGGAAGGCCCATAGTTAATACTCAACAGCCAGTATTTTCTAGTATATTAGATTGAAGCCGAATATAGATATTTTAGCCAGATGCTTTACTGAAGCTGAGTTTCACTGCAGCCCTAATTTATCTTTAGCGTTTTGCTTTATGCTTCTGTTTAAAGTTTTTACTGTACTCATTGAACTGTGCTTGATCATTAATAATGACAGCTATCTTTAATGAGATGCATGTCACCCTATAGCAGGTGGTATGGTCTAATAATCTGAGCATTGAATTATGAGTCAGAAAGGAAATACTTCTTATATAGGACAATGTTTTAGAATGAGAAAAATACAAGTGTCTTAAAAATGGAATAACATTTGAAATGGCAATATGAAAAAAAACAAGCACGTTTTCCTGAATGATAATTATGCCCCCTTAGTTCCTGAAAAGAGAAATCATAATTCACATATTGCTGTTATGAAATCCAGTAGAAATTTGGTCAATAAAGTGCTGACATTTTTAGTTGAGATAGCCCATCTGTTACTTTGTGCTGTAAGGAAGAGGAAAAAGATGGTTACTTCATAGCACATGCATTGTCTAGCATGAGAGCTGCC
Source organism: Callorhinus ursinus (assembly GCF_003265705.2). Classification (NCBI taxonomy): domain Eukaryota; kingdom Metazoa; phylum Chordata; class Mammalia; order Carnivora; family Otariidae; genus Callorhinus; species Callorhinus ursinus. Next base: position 53,308,023 of record NW_027397063.1, on the reverse strand, counting down.
AGAGTAAGTTTGCATGTCCTTATTTCTTAGAACTCTGAGAATATTTCTGAGGTTGTGTTGTTATACATACTATCCACATTTCACCAGTGGTGATTCTTAGATAAAGGCCTTGTTAAAGTGATTATTCTTAATTATTAATTCATATCTTCCCTTTGATACCTTTTATCCTAAAATAAGGGTTTGAGAGATGGGAATGTAAAATCAAGATTAGGCACCTAGGTGGTTCAGTCGATTGGGCAAACTGAGCACCTGGGCAAATTGGGCACCTGGGTGGTTCAGTCGATTGGGTGTCTGCCTTCAGCTCAGGTCGTGATCCTGGGGTCCTGGGATTGAGTCCAGCATTGGGCTCCTTGCTCTGTGGAGAGCCTGCTTCTCCCTCTGCCTCTGTCTCCCCCTCTCTCTCTCTCTCATGAATAAATAAAGAAAATCTTAAAAGAAAAAAAGATTCATGGGCAAATTAACAAAGCTCCATTATTGGATTCAAAGGAATCAAGGTCTGGGTTCAGTTCACCCAGAAATGGGAACTTAGGAAATGCCTTTGAGTCTTTAGATAGAATAATTATCCCTGTTCTCTTTAACTCTCAGCGTAGATGGGGAGAATATCATGGGATGATAGTATGGAAACTGCTATACAGAAAAGCACAATATGTACCATTGTTTTTCATTGTTTGGTAAAGATAATCATATCTCCTTACATTTCTTTCATCTTCAAGGTTCATTCCTAGAATATGTTGCTTTAGAAACAGGGTTCAACTCTGCAAGCATGTCAGTGTTGCTAGTAAGATTCAGAGGAGACAATGAGAAAATTGCTTGTATTGCATAAAAAGTAGTACTTACATTCAAAATCTTCTTTCATAATAGATATAATATTTGGAATTTTTAAAATTTAGTAGATAAATAAGGGACAGAAAATTAATCTAACCCCAGCTGGAGCTCTGTTATCTCACTGGGTGGCAACTGTATGGTTACCATCACTTTTCTGATCACTTTTTTTTTTTTTTTTCTGATCACTTCTTAATGTATCCGGGATAGGAGGGATTTGTGCCACCTCCTCTCCCGCTTCTTCATCTCAACTGTATTTTCTGCTTAGTATTTTCTCTGTTTTGTCATATTTTGCTGTGCCATGGCTCACTGCACACTTGTTGCTGGTGGGTCAGAGAGGCCCTGGGTGGCAGACACTTTTGTGTAAAGCTGAGACCCATTCTCTCACAGCGAAAGAGGAGAGTGCAGGGGTAGATCTTCTTTTATTCTCTTGTCAATTACTCTCCCCGACAATAGTACTTGAAAAACTATGTGCATATATATCACACCACTAAAACATTGGGAAACTATTTTAAAATTAAAAACATGGAGAAAAATTTAACTTGTATACTAGAGCATTCATTGTTTAAGAGAAACTGCATCAAAAACTAATGATGTACTGTATGGTGACTAACATAACATAATAAAATTAAATTTGAAAAAACTTATACGCATATATAATTTTCATTAAAAAAAGAGAGAAATTCGCTCAAGAAGTTAGTGTTGGCTTGGGGATCTATCTGTGTGTACAGTCTGGTTTATAACATTACTGTCTTAGTCCTTGATCTTTCTACTTTTAAGAGGGGCTTTTCTTGTTTAAACCATTGGCACACATCTCCACCATATGCAGGGCACTTCATCCTCTATCCACAGGAGCTAATCTTAGCCATCTTCCTACTCCTAGCAGGATATTTCTCTGTCTTTAATGTGGAATCTATTTCTAGAGAAGCCAGCCCAGAATAGACTTGGGTAGCTTTTGTCTAACAGAACAATCTACGGTATCATTGGAACTCCATTTTGTTTCCCATGAGATCATAGATTATTTCATCAATATGTCCCCCCACCCGCCGCCATTCCTTTTTTTAGTGTCTAGAAATTACTTGCTAAATCAGATACACACAAACACATATACACACAGATACATACTTTGCTTGCTCAAGAAGGAAACATTAATTCTCAGAAACAGATCTTTCTAAATGCAAGTACTCAAACTAGTATTACCCTATCCAAATTCATTCCACAACTATGTATTTTATTGGCCTATACAGTTTTTGTTTACTTTAAGAATTGAAGATATCATTAAAAACTGGCACATTTCATAGAAAGTTCAAGATTTATGGCTTTGCTTAAAAAAAACCATAAGATTTCAATACACTAGACCAATGAGTAGACATAACAAAATTTGGCTAAACTCAGTAAGCACTGCCTCCTTTAGACAGGAACTGTGGTCTTCATTCAACCATAGTCTCTATTAAGTTCCTGTTACCACTCCCAACATGGAGGCCATGCTAGTTGTTCTTCATCACTTCGTTGTCGTTGTTTTTCCTGATCCACTTTGCTTAATTGACATTTAATTTAATTGACAATCTTAACTGTTCCATTATAGGCCACGGTCAAAACCCATAATTTTGAGTCAGGGAAAATCAGTAAAATGTTCTAGTTTCTGGCTAAACCTGTTCAGTGGCAGTAACTACAACTCAAATTTGTCATGTTTTCATCTATAACAAACCTACATCTATAGAAAATTTACATTTTTGAAACTTAAAGTGGAAATAATGAGTGAAACTAAAAAATCTAACCTGATCAAAATAATAATTTTAAAAATAAAGAAGGGGTAAAGCTGTAGAAAGGTTTATCTAGAGGCGTCTGGGTGGCTCAGTTGGTTAAGCATCTGCCTTCAGTTCAGGTCCTGATCCCAGGGTCCTGGGATCGAGCTCCACATGGGGCTCCCTGCTCAGCGGGGAGTCTGCTTCTCCCACTTCTTCTGCCTCTCTCCCTGCTTGTGCTCTCCATCTTGCTCACTCTGTCTCTCTCTCCCAAATAAATAAATAACATTTTAAAAAAATTATCTAATGAACAGGGGATCACTATTGAAAACAATCTTAACTGTTCCTGTGAGTAGGCAAGGACAAACATATTCCATTTTTTCCCCAATTCATAATGTCCTTGAGTAGGCTCTACAGACAAATATGTAACAATTATAAAAATGCATGAGATTCCTTGAGGAGAGAGAAAGCAAAGTAAAATTCACATTTTCTCAATTCTTAAAATGTAAGCTGCCTGGTTGTGGTTGAGGGAAAAGAAATCATAGACCCTTCGCTCTGGAATGGCCCTTGCTAACATTTACCTTCTTCCACACCTCAGAAACTACACATAAAGAAAGCGAGAATCAAATGTTGAATGACTGGCCCATGGTCACACTACTCACCTTTTGCAAGGTCTGGAATACAAGATCTTTGGCCAAGACATGGTGCTGCCCTTGATCATTAGAAATTATCTCAGCACATGCAATCGCTTAAGATCTTTTATAATCTTTTATATCTGCAGGCTGCAAGATGCACTTTTTTTTTTCCAGTAAGACTTAAGTTGGTCAGAGGGCAGAGAAGAAGGTCACATCATGGACTAGGGACAATCAAATTAACATATTTTTGATTGATATAGAATGCTTCACCTCTGAACTTGTTAAGCCATGAGACTAATGAACTAAGTATAATCTACTGCTCCTTTTACCAAAGCAACAGGGTAGACAGAATGGAGACCTGGTAATAGCTCAGATTTAAGTTCAAGCTCTACGTAGTGTTTAACTTTAAAACTATGTCCAGGCTTCTGAAACAAATAATGCAACATATGTTAAGAAAAAAGAAAAAGAAGAAGATAGCAGGAGGGGAAGAATGAAGGTGAGTAAGTCGGAGGGGGAGACGAACCATGAGAGACGATGGACTCTGAAAAACAGAGGGTTCTAGAGGGGAGGAGGGTAGGGGGATGGGTTAGCCTGGTGATGGGTGTTCAAGAGGGCACATTCTGCATGGAGCACTGGGTGTTATGCACACACAATGAATCATGGAACACTACATCAAAAACTAATGATGTAATATATGGTGATTAACATAACAATAAAAAATAAAAAAAAAAACCTATGTCCAGGAAATTTAATCTTTGAATTTTAGCCACTTTAACAGTACCAAGAGAATGCTACCCAGCTTGCTCATTTAGTCATTGAACAAGTATATATTCAACCCCTGCTATGAGTCAGGCCTTCTTCTTAGTGCTAGTAGTGAGCCAGAAAACAAATGCTCTACCTTACCTTACCTTCCAGAGGGCAAGACAGGGGTGTGAATTAAATAAATATTGACAGTGTTTCCTGGCACAAAGGGCATGCTCAATAATACACATTTTTCATTCCCTACCCTATTTTCTCGAAAACCAATGCCCCAAATCAGGAGACTCTTTGCTCCTGAGCTTCAGCATAGATTGGGAAAGAAACGTATAAATTTCCAGGGACAGGACTTTGTGAAAGCCAGCCAGAATCTAAAATAATTATATTCCTACATGCCCAGACAGAACGAGGTAGGTGTTATAACACAGTAAGGGTTAAGTGCACAAGTACCTCAGACTACATACTTCCCCATGACAACATGTGCAGTCTCTTCCTTATAAAATACAGAAGCAACCCCAGTATTGTATTTCAGAATTTTTGTTGCTCTTAGAGAAATATCACAGATATTTTGCTTTGTCATTGTTTCTTTGCATAACCGTTATAAGGCAGAGAAAGCGTCTCACACCTCTAAGATTGGGGGTGGGGGATTAATCAAGGAAAAAAATCTTATACCTTCTTTTGATCATCATCTGTGAAAAAGAGAATGAAGTTTAAACAGAATTAGGATGTTGGGAAGAGATCTTGAAGGCATCTAGGAAGACTAATGAAAGAATCATTTATATTTTTTTCCCCAAAGAAAATGATCCGTTGGTAATCGGGGAAAGAAATGAGAATCAGTTCTTTGGTAGGCCTCTTACATCTGTTATTTCATTTAATTCTCACAACATGCAATCCAATAACATAAAATATAAATAATACAGCTGGCAAAATAAAACACCCATAATTTTAGTATAATTTTGGGTTATGCATGTTTTGCCCCTGTTTGATTAGGAAGCCCATATTCCTCCACTGTATAAGTGTGATTCCCCGTAGACCATTAGCCATTGTTATATAGGTCTGAAAGAATTTGCCTGAGCTCTGTTTAATTTCACTCCAAAGTATACTTCCTTTAGTGTGATGTAGAGGTGTTTGATATGGTGAGTAATGTTGAGAATATTGGGTGAATGTCATCAGACATCATCTATTTCAGGCATGCTGCTAACTGCTGCATGGCGTGGCTTGAGGAAGCCACTTGATCTCACTGTGCCATGGTTTCCCCACCTATGAAATGAGATGAGATTAGAAGAGATTACCTGTAACAGCCTTGCAACTCAACAAAGCCAGATCCTCAAGGAGTGTGTATGCGTGTTTAAATTAGTTTTACTGGAAGACATCTGACTGCCCCCACTCTTTCAGAATACTGGAAATATTCTGAATTATCACAAAAGCAGCGTTCCAATCTTTCCTCAGAGATATATATTTATTATTAATTCTAAAATTCCCCCATACATACCTGTCATTGGCACCAGCTCCAGGTAAAATGATGGACTAGGAAATAGGTGCCTATAGTTATGCATCTCTTGTTTCAGAACCCCAGATCCTCAACTACGAGAATGCTGTCTATTCCCCAGTATCTTCATTGTTCTCATCTCCACTTTATCACTGACCTTACCTTCTCTCAGCTATCTCATGGCTAACCCAGGCTAAATTATTTCTTGAAAAATGTGCCATTATACTCTACATTCCTATATTGTAATAGTAGAAATCAAGGACTAACTTTCAATTGCAATTTCAAGCTATAGTGAAAGTGAGGGTTGTGGTGGGGCTGGGGAAGAAGTTTCAGGGTATTTGAGCTTTCTGAGCGGCCTCTATCAGATGACAGCAACAAACGTTGATGGATTTAATTAATGTAAGGCCCCAAGAGAATGCCTGACACGTAGTAAGAGTTCAACAAATGGTAGATCTTCTTATTCTTGCTCTGCAAGTCAGCTTCACATATTATATAATCTACCCAGATTCCTGGTAGGTTTGTCCTCTTTTAAAATCCCCTTGATTTCTTTGAAACCTGGGACAATGTTTTAGAGTTTAATGTATCAATTCTACAAATGAACCCCTTTTCTCTTGCGCTTTCTTTTATCTTCCTCTGGCTCTTGCTAATCTTTTATTTTATTCTTCATTCCCGTGTTTTCTCTCATTTCTTCTTTTGAATCTGTACCTTTTACATCTCCAGAATTGCTATCCCCTAATATTCTTATTATCCAGTCCACCTTGCTTGTGGCCATGGGGCAAACTATATTCTCTTGCTCGGGAGAAAGTCTGGTAATGTGCAAAAGCACCATACCTGAGGCTAGGGGCGAGTTTAATACATTTTCTAATCTCCTCTCCTCCTGTGCCCCTCCTCTGTCTTCCCTTGTATTAAAGTACTGAGTCAGGCTTTTTTTTTTTTTTTACCTGTTTTCTTTTCTCCTGCCTTGTTTTATTTTGTTTTGCTTTCTGTCAGCTTGTGGAAGACAGAGAACCAGGGATGTCTGATGAGCGAGCCTGATAATATGCGAGCAGGAAAACAGTCGAGGGGTGGGCAAGTACTGAGGAGCCTGCTGCTGCATCCACGCAGACCACGTGCAGTCACCCACGGAAATGAAATGTATTCACTTCTTTAAAAGTACAGTCAGCTGCCTGGGGTTTGACTGCCCTCCTCCCCAGGTCTTTGGCTTTCTCATGCCCAGTGCTTATTTTCCCCCTGTGCTTTTCTTCCACTCCTCTTCTTTTCCTAGATAATTGTCCTCCCTCTGGATAGGCAGCAGTTGTAAGTGGTGGTGACAGTACTTCACTTGTTGGTCACAAACTCCATCATCTTAATTCCTGCATGAGAGCTGGCCATGCTTTTTCCTGTGAGGATTCCCATTTCACAGATGTTGACCATGAAGCAGGCAATGGCAAACCCCTTCTGCCTGCACTGGCCTTGTCAAAGTGATGAAGACCGAGGCCCTTTGGAATGCATAGCACACTCTCTTTCACAAATGTGGGCCACTCATGTGAGCCACAGCAGTGTTTACCCAGGAGTAAACGTCAAATGTTTAGAACATCACTCTACAGATCTGGGTAAGCTGACTGCCATTGTGTTATACTACTCTTGCCTTCTGGGTAATATGATATTTATTTAATTCCTTTACTCTTTTTTTAGCTTCTTCCTTTTTTTTTTTTTTTTTTTTCCTGGCAGAAAAGGTAGAAGGGGAAGGTAAAGAGCTGGCTTGGATGTTTTCCTTCTAGTAGGAGGAGTAGCTCTTAAGAGAGGAAACAGGTGTTGAAGTGCCTCTTCTCTTCCTTACCCTTACCCTACGCCTTATTTTTCCCCGTCTTCCTAGTTGGCAAGAGAGTCTAGCTTTTATGATTAAGATTTACAGGAAATGTTTCTTCCTCAGCTGAAGAAATATTTAGACAGCAGCCGAAACAGACTTGAATACCCCACCAGTGGCAGAACTTCTGGCCCAATCCAGTCTTTCTCATGGGAGAACTGAAGCATGAAGGACATGTCTCAGAAGTTTTAAAATTACTTTTAATCATCACAGTACTCTCCTCTTTGGAGGCTGGCAGTCAGGGTTTTTTGGTTTGTGTGTTTGTTTTTGTTCTTTGTTTTTTATTTATTTATTTTTTTGTTTCCTCTTCACTGGCTTAATTTTTGCAGAATTCTGTCATTTACTCTCCTTTTTCTCCTTTTCGAGGGTAGGTAAGAAGTCTTACTCTAGGTTATCAGGCAAGGGGCAAAAGATGCCACGCCTGCTTCATAGTCTAGTTGGGGACCAGTGTTAAAGGAAGGGATGGTTTCAGGACATCGCGTTTATTCTTTGTCCAAAAACCAGGCCAGTAGATAAAGTAGCAGACATAATAAGGGACAAAAAAAAAAAAAAAAAAAAAAAAAACAAGTGAAATGATATTACAGAGAAACAAAATTCTTTCCCATAAAAGAGAACATGAAAGAAACTTGGAGGAAGGTGTGCTGTGCAGGTATATCATGGTGGTTTGAGCCTTCTCAAACACCAGCAAAGTGCTCCTCTTGGTACTCAGAGCACGTTCCTGGGATAAGTGGCATATCCCCAGAGCTTGTTAGAAAGCACCTCCTCCGATCTTCTGATTCAGAATCTGCATTCGACAAAAAAACCGAGTAACTTTTGGGCACGGCTAAAAGCAGTTGGTACTTATTCTTCCTGTTTCTGCCTTTTTGTGCCTGGCCTTTTTGCCTGGAACTGCCCCTTTATTTCAGCACGTCCTTACTGAGGATTTTCACCTGACTTCTTAGCTGCTGGATCTAACAGTCTGTTTGAAATAAATTGCATAATACCAAGAGGTAATCAGTATTTTGCTGGCAGAACACAATTCTGATGTCAGGCTAAGTATCTCTGGGGGTGCTGGTTGTGTATGCTGCTGGGTGCTCTGTGGTTAATATATACTTTCATTCTTGAAAGGCAGAAATTAGATCAATGTTTCTTCATTTCCTTGGGTTTAAGAGTAACACACACCAGGATTAATAGGTCTCAATTTTTTTTCAAAACATTAAAATTTGTTCTATGTTGTCAGAACAATAAATCATTAACTCTCTGAGTTCTTCATGCTCAAGGAATAGTGAAACAATTACTAACTCTGGTTATAAGATTAAACCTTCAAAACAGCATTTGCTAATATATTCTTCGCCAGGAAGTATCACCATTTTCTTTGCTGGTTGTCATGGGTTAATAATGAACTCCTACAACTTGACCTATTGTTTGTTTTTGCTTTATGCCAGGAAGACACAATGAAAGCATCCAGACAATTCTCACCAGCTGTTTTCCCCAAGTGCCATGACACCATGTTTGTTCTGCAAATTACCATATAATTAGGACTCTAACCTGCTTTGGCCCCTGAGTGTGTTACTGTGGTGTTGAGGTCTTTCTAGCATATTATACTGAGTATAATAACTCAGAATATAACTCAGTATTCAGTCCTAAGGACTATTTGTTGAAGGTCTTACTCCCATTTGATATTAGAATAAGAAACATTTAGGATGCTTTTTTCCTCCATAATTGAATACAGAGCCAAAATAAACTGGTATATTAACTGGTGAATTGGGATGGTATATGATTCAAGTCAGAATAAAAATCCATTTGGCTAAGTAGTTTCAACTCTGAGAGAATTATTAACATTTCTTTCATTCTCTCATGTCTACCACTGTGGCTGGATTAGCTGTGGTGTTTGTAGTTCAATATTTTAAACTTTTAGTCATTAATTGTACAGCAGAGGATTTGATCAACCTAGCAGAAATTTGATTTGATTTTTAATAGAATAAAAAAAATACCTCTTTCTCTATGTCAGAGGAACTCCATGAACACAGTAGGTACTTAAAAACACTTGTCCTCTTTCCTAGATTAACAATAAAGATATTGAAATTCCACCCTGTTCATTAGTTATGCCTAAAATCAAAGTAACAGAATACAAGGGGAATTGTTTCTTTTCCTTAATATTAAAGATAATGCATCATGCTAGAAAAAAATTCTAACATCAATAGTTCATTAATCCATTTCTAAGAGATATGCCTTTGCCTGGGGCTATGTTGATTGACCTTCAGGGCAATTTTAAACCCCAAGCACCACATCTGAATTGGATTCAAAACACACATCTTTCTTGCTGAGCACAATATTCTTTTCAATTCAACAAGAATTTATCATGTGCCCAGCATTATGGTAGGCAAGGGAAATGCTAAAGATAGAAAATACGGTCCCTCCTCTCGAGACAACATATGCTATTTCATAAAGGAATTAGAGAGAATCTGAAAGAATACATAAAACTGAGACTTATAAATAGAGATTAAGCCATTATCTGTGTCTAGTCAGCTGGCTCTCCTTCTACATGTCCTCTTTTGCAAAGCAGTACTCAAGCTACCCGAGCCTCAAATTCAGATTTCACCTGAACTCCATCGTTTCTCTTCTCACTTGTTCCCATCAGTCACCAAGTCCAGCTGAATCTACCTTCTTACTATTTCTTGATTCAATATCATTCTGCCCATCTCTTAATGCTGCTACTTTAGCCTGGTCTGCATTACCTTTGGCTTGGACCATCACAATAGCCTTTTACCTTTGTAACTGGTCTCTCTGACTCTGACTTACTACCCAAGCAGTTTCCTAAAACATAGATCTAAAGTTGATGCTGTTGTTATTAATAATACCTATCACTCACAAGGTAAAATTCAGACCTTATGTTCTGGACTTAGACCTTCAGTTTTGTCTCTGTCAACATGCATGCTAACACCCCTACATTCCCCCCCAAACCACATGTACCTGTTCCAGCATCTGAAGTTTTTCTCATCCTACTCCCCTGCCTGTCGTGATCTTTCTTCTCGTCTTTTTTTCCACTGGACAACTAACAAAACACCTTTCAAATTTCCATTTGAGAAAGTACCTGCCAATCATTTTCCTAAGCAGAACTGACCTTCTCTCTTTTGGACCCCACCCATAGGCTGGGCACAGTTCTATCCTTATCCCCATTATGTCTTTCCATTCAGTTTGAAGACAGGATCCAGATGTTTGTCTTGCCAGCTCCAAGAAGAAGAAGGATATAACAGGGGTCAACACAAGGCACATGAGAGGATGAATGACAAATGAATGCCCAGAAAATGAATGGTCAAAACATGATATTCCTGTGGAAGAATATGTGAGAAGAGGCTCACCTAGTGTATTACTTTCCAGTTGCTGCTGTAACAAATCACCAAAAACTTGGTGGCTTAAAACCACATGAATGTATTATCTTCTGTTTCTGGAGGTCAGAAGTCTTACATGGTTCAACAGGGATGCATCTCTCCTGGAGGCTCCAGAAGAGAATCTTTCCTTGCCCTTTCTAGCTTCCAGAGGCTACGTGTTGTGGTTTGGCCTTTTGTTGGCCTCTACTTCTGTTGTTACATCTCCTTCTCTAACTGGTATACCACCCTCTTCCACCTTTAGTGGAATTTGTGATTATATTGGGCCCACCAATGTAATTCATGATAATCTCCCCATCTCAAGGTCTTTAATTAATCACGCCTACAAAATTGCCATGTGAAGTAAAATATTCAGATTCCAGGGATTAGAATGTGGACATTTGGGAGGGGGGTGGCATTCTGCCTACTACACCCAGGATTAAACCATTTCTTGGAAGTTGCAAATACTTTCTAGGCCCATTGCACTGAAAGGAAAATGGAACGTAACCTTGCAGGTAGGAGATGGCTAGTGTAAAATAAATTATAAATAAAACAAAAAACAAAGACCACCTAGGGTTCACAGGTAAATTTATGGGCTGATACACATGCTTACATATGCCTGATACCCAGTGAGCATGGATATATGCCTGCAGACACTTAGACATACAATCATTCCTGATCCATCTCCAAGTCAAGGCCTTTCACTATACTCCCTGGACTCCACTTTGTCCTTGTACTTTTTCCAAATTGTTTTCTGAAGATGAACCTTAGCTTGATTTCATGTGTTATGGTGTGCAATGGAGGTGATTTTCCCCAGTTGCCTCCACCTAAAAAGGGTTCAGGCTGGTAAAATTTTCTATTTCTGCAAGCTCACTTCAGTCTTCTCAACACAGCAAGGGATAGTCAGCTCTGTCTTATTCAAAAGTTCCTTCAGAAATCGGTTGGAACACTTGAGGGAAAAATGTGAATCTCTTTAGTTTGAGGTGGTTATAATTTTCCAAAGAGTTTACTTGCTTTGTTATTCCTTTGAAAAACCTCAGGAAAACTGTCAATTGAATCCAAGCATCCTCATGGTCTGAAATTCAATTTGCTCATTGATATACGTCTACCTTTAAGATTCTCCATCTCTCCTCTAAGGTCACAAGTTGTTTGGCCTAACTTTATTTTTTTAATTTAATTTAATTTAATTTTTTAATTTGTTCAGTTAGCCAGCATATAGTACATCATAAGTTTTTGTTGTAGTGTTCAATGATCCATTAGTTGCATATAGCACTGGGTGTTATGGTGCCCTCCTTAAATACAGCTTTGTTTGTGCATGGTTGAAAGCTCCTTTGATGCTATTGTACAGCTTCATCCTTGGCTGATAGATAATTGTGAGCCAGTCCGACAATTGTTTAATTTCTCTGCTTCTATTCCCTTGAGGCCTGATGGCCCTCCCTGTCCCTATTCATCAGCCCTCTCTATACCATGACTCTGAATTCTCTAAATGTGTGTTTATGTACTCGTGTGTGTGTGTGTGTGTGTGTGTGTGTGTGTTGGTATGCTGAGAGCCAAATGTCTTTTCTTTTTCCACTTAGTAAGTGGATTCAGAATATAATAAGACTATGTTCTGAAATATCAACACTAATCCTCTTGCCTTGAAGGAAATGGTGTTTGGAATCTTGAAAGTCCTTTATCAGACTAAACTCTATTTCTCTATAACTGGGAATCTCCTTATATGATAAATACTTGTCATGCACATGTCTTCAACTGACAGGGCAAGGCTTATCAATCATAAAATTTCCAAGATATGCAGATGTCTCCTTCTATTCTGTTTGTTCTGCCATGTGGATAGTGCACAGAAAGTTGGAAGCATAGAAGTGAGAAACCTGACTGGGTCACTCCTCCTATATGCTTGAAAAAACAAAGACATGTTTCTCACTGCTTTTAAGTAACAGATTGTTACTCAGGCAAAATCAGTTAATAGTAATTATACACTCATTTTATTATGGGACATTGGGTGAGCGGAAAAAGTGGCATGAGGTAACTTTCTAGCAAACTCAAGTTCTGAAGTGTTGACTGAACTTGATTTTTGTAGAATGGCTAACAACCCGAGGGCATTATCCAAAGCTGCCAGTTATATATCAAGAAGCTCTCTGAATTTGGCTAAGCTTATTAGGGATAGCATTATCATTTATAAGAAAATTCCGTGAGGTTTTTTAAGTACATGGAGTCCTCAAGCAATATGAAAAACACACACAGTGAACTAGGAGATAGGCAGTGCTTGGTCTCTGGAGAATGACAGGTTGTCTTGACCCAGGCTGGATTTGAAGCTGAGGTTCAAGATATTGCAGAGCTGAGTTTTAGATCACTAAGTAATCCCCTCTGGCTCATCTTTCTGCTTAGTTTGTGTCAATTTTTTTTAAAGTACCTGAATTACATTTTTATGTTGCTCTATAAATAAAGTGATTGTGACATTTTTAATACATTTACAGTTCCTGTAAGTCATTGCTCCTTTCACTTAATTGAAAGGCGGGTTGGATCATTTGAATTTGGTAATATGGTAGCAAATGGTGTTCAAAGCCAACTCAGAAATAAACAAGCCCCTTCAAATTTAAGTACAAATGAAACATTAGGGCTGTTCGTCATAACTCAAAAGCATCTTTATTCAAGGAACTTACATCATTATATAAACTATCAGAGAAATCCACAACCAAATATAATAAACTGTTAGCTCTTTGAAAGTAGTCAGCCTATTTTATTTTTCTTTGTTACTCAGGAGCCCAATAGATTGGCATGCATTTAATTATGCATTCAACAAACATTAATTTACGTCTATTATATGCCAGGACTATTCCAGGGCTTAAAGATAAATAAATATCATAGTTCCTTTTTTAGTATGAGCTATGTAGAAAAAGCTGTGGGACAAGGTAGGATAGTCCCTTTGCCCAGCTTGGGGAATGACAAAAGATTTCCTAGAAGAGACGATTCCTAAGCTGAGTCTTACAGGGGAGGAGAAGGTAGCCAAGCCAAGGACTGGGCATTCGAGGATGGCCATTCTGAGAAGTGGGAAAGCTTAACAGGAATGGAGTTTTCAGTGTGTGGACTAGGAGTGTCAAGAGATAGTTGTTAAGAGGTAGCAACAGGACTGCCCTGAAGAGCCTAGGATAGCACATTGGTAGTTTGGCTCCTAACCTGAAATTCATAGGTAGATGTTAGAGAGGTTTTTTTTTTTTAATTTTTTTTTTGAGAGTTTAAAGAAGTAACAAAATATGATGTGATTTGGGTTTTAGGAAGATGACTCTGACAACGTTATGGAAAATAGATTGGTGTTGGAAGATAGTGCAAAACTGGAAGTAGGGAGATGAAAAAGAGATGTTTCAGAATCGAGAAGGTGGCTGTCTAATCTAGAGAAGGAAAGGTAGGAATGTGGGGTGCTCTGTTCCAAGCACTAATGAAAGAGAAAAGTCAAGGATAACTTTTTTTATTTTATTTTATTTTATCTTATTATTTTATTTCATTTTATTTTATTTTAGTTTAGTTTAGTTTAGTTTGGTTTAGTTTAATTTATTGTTTGCCTGAGCATTTGAGTGTATGGCAATGGTATTAGCCCAGAGAGGGAACAGTGGAAAAGCAGTAGCGCTTAGGGAAGGAAAAGAGGTAAGAGAAGAGGAATGCCTTGGAGGTTAAGATGATGTCACACAAGAATATGATAAATAAAATATTCTCAAACAGCAGGGCATTGCCTTTTTTTTTTAGCAGCCCATAACTTCCAACTCCTTCTAAATGAAATATGCTTTAACCATACCATATTAACAAGATGAATTCTTGTGCCTTTCTCGGTTATGTCCCTCTTAGCACATTTTCTTTCTCTTCTTTGTAATGTCCACATTTTTGCTTTCCTTTCTGATGTAACTGACATGCCACTTACCTCTCACGTCTTAGAATCCCTTGTATTCCTAAAAGGCTAAACATTAGAGATTCACCTGCAGTCTCCTTCCACCTCAATCTCTTATTCTATGAGTCTTGGGTGCAACTTATCCATACAGACCTTCTGTTTACAAATAATTTGATATGCCTTGGTCAGTATCAAGTTGACTACAGGAAGGGTCCAACAGGGATGGGAGCATCTAAGCCTGAACAAGTTGCCCAAAGAAAATAACTACCCCCCCAATTCTGCTTATGTATTTCCTTTATAAAGTTTAAGAGAAGGAAACTTAATGAGCCTTGGGGCAGAGAGAACAATGAATATTCAGACTCCTCAACCTGTTTCTGGATCATGAACCATGTGAGTACCTTGAATTGTGCTAAAAAACACAGTTTTCTGATAATTATGCAACAAATGTCTTGATCATTACACAGTAGAATCAATCCCATGACAGATCTACCCAAATATTTTAATATCCTCATTATAAAAAAATGAGTAATAGAGGTACAGTGAGGAAAAATGAATTGTTCGGAAAGAAAAGAGGAGAGCTACAAGTTTGAAAAGAGCAGGTAAACTTCCAAAATACAACTTTTGCTCCTCACTCAAAACTCTGTGCCATAAATAACATAGTATTCACAGAGATGTGCTTTTTAAGTGCACAGATGAAATCAAAGATGAGATATGGTATCTAAGTCCCTTCTGCACATATCCACTTGGCTGCCTCCCTTACCTCCATGCAGTCTTTACTTAGATAATATCTTCTTAGTAAGGGTTTCATGGCCCTTTATTTAAAATAATTGTGTAAGATTGTTGAATCACAGACCTGTACCTCTGAAACAAATAATATATAATATGTTAAAAAAAAAAAAAAAGAAGAAGAAGAAGAAGAAGATAGCAGGAAGGGTAAAATGAAGGGGGGGGAATCGGAAGGGGAGATGAACCATGAGAGACGATGGACTCAGAAACAAACTGAGGATTCTAAAGGGGAGGGGGGTGGGGGGAGGGGTTAGCCCGTGATGGGTATTCAAGAGGGCAGGTTCTGCATGGAGCACTGGGTGTTATACACAAAAATGAATCATGGAACACTACATCAAAAACTAATGATGTACTGTATGGTGATTAACATAACATAATAAAAAAATAAATAAACTAACCCATTCAACCTCCCCATTTCCTTTCCTTGCTTCATTTGGCACATCTTGCACATCTTTTTTAACTTTTTAATTTTGTTATATGCCCACATCCCCCTGCCCAACTAGAATGTAAGTGCCTTGAGGCATGAATACGTGTCTCTTTTGTTCACTGCTATATCTGCAGCCCCTAGAGCAGCACTTGACATTTGGTAGACACTCAATAAATATTTGCTTAATGAGTGGTCAATTGTTTTAGAGTTATTTGTATCTCTTACCATTTTTTCTAAGAAATTTGTGATTATTTTTTTCTTACATTTTAAAAAATGAACTAAAATTCATATATAACCAGGGTGCCTCAGTGGCTCAGTTGGTTAAGTGTTGGACTCTTGATTTCTGCTCAGGTCGTGAGATCTTGGGGAAGTGAGATCAAGACCCTGTCAGGCTCTGTGCTCAGCTAGGAGTCTCCTGGAGATTCTCTCTCTCCTTCTCCCTCTGCCCCTCCCCCTGCTCATGCTCGCTCATTTGCTCTCTCTTTCATAAATAAATCTTTTTTTAAAGATTTTATTTATTTGAGTGAGAGAGAGAGAGAGAGAATGAGTAGGGGGGAGGAACTGAGAAAGAGGGAGAAGCAGATTTACCCTCCAGCAGGTGATGCGGGGCTTGATCCCAGGACCCAGGGATCATGACCCAAGCCAAAGCAGATACTTAACCCACTGAGTCACCCAGGCGCCCCTCTCATAAATACAGCTTTAAAAAATAAAATAAAACAAAATTCCTATATAACTGTAAAATTAGCAATAGAAGGGCGATCATAGTAATAAAGATGAGAAATACCTTAACTAATTGATCTTAGAGGATCTCCATCCATTTTTTTTAAAAGGGAGAAATCTGTTTCAAATAAGTTTACATTAATGTAATTCTCGTGATTCTTGACATTAGAAAAATGGATTTTTAAAGGATTTTCAACAAAATTCTTTAGATTTTTTGTGAAGTGTGTTCTGCAAATGTGCATATGATGGCTTAGTTCAGTGGAGAGGGAGTGTGGATCTTGTGAATATTTTGCTTCTGTTTTTGGAAGCTTTTTATTCTCATTTAAATCGTTTGGATAATAGTCTCACAGTTGTTCCCCACTGTCTGTTAGATTTAGAGCTTTTGGAGGAAGCCCAGAAAGAAATGAATGAGTAGGCAGAGTGTTAATTGATTACACATATAAGCAGAATATTGTCAATTTATTAATTTCTGGTTCATGCCAGTTTTTCAAGGGGTGGGGAGTAAAGGCATGCTGTGACCCAGATGGGCTGGTTAGGTAGGCAGAAGAGGCCCAATGCCTTCTCCTGCTGTGTCTTGCTCAACCTGAGCATTCACACAGATTTGATCATTAACTGCAAAACCATAAGACTGAATCAGAGAAGGAGGGAGAATAGAGAGGAGGAGATTTAGTCTTTAGGTACCTCTAAGACATGTTTTCAATTTTGATATGTCCATGTGTTCATTCATTTATTCAATGAACATTTTTGGATTGCTTGCTCTGTATCAGGCCCTGTGCTCTACCTAGGTAGTAGAGAAATTCATTCATTATTGGAAAAAATTGTTTTGAGCCCCTATTAGTGCCAAGCTCTGTTCCAAGCACTAATGATAGAGAAGTGAATACATCAAAGTCTCTGCTTCTGCTGAGCTCACGTAATATGAACAGAGAATGACAATAAGCAAGTAAACTAAAATAAAAACACACAAATATCATCAGATGCTGGCAAGTGATACGATGGAAAATAAAGCCAGGAAAGTGGAAGTGAGTGAGGGTATGGAGATACATTTGAGAGGAAACAAATGGTGATATTATTTTTAGGGGTGGTTTTGTACTTGAGAAAGAGCT
This sequence comes from Callorhinus ursinus, assembly GCF_003265705.2. Lineage (NCBI taxonomy): Eukaryota > Metazoa > Chordata > Mammalia > Carnivora > Otariidae > Callorhinus > Callorhinus ursinus. The sequence continues at coordinate 53,290,470 of NW_027397063.1, read as the reverse complement.
CTATTGATAAATGTGAGGGGCAGTTTGGATAGTGGTGGAATGGGGCTGGGGTTTAGGTATCATTGTAATTGTACCAGGCTGAGGTGGCAGTGGCTGGGATGGGGGTGACCGTGAGATACAGAACAGTCTATATCAATATATAGATCTATATATGTATATGTATATATATGTATGTATATTTATCTATATATCACATATATGTATGTATATAGATCAGTATAGAAGATAGATGATCAATAGGTAGATAAAAGATAGATATAGAGAGAATAAATATATAAAGATGGTATAAGTTTTAAAAGTAAACTAGTGAGGCCTCAGTCATTCTTTAAATCTTTATTGAGCAGCTGCTTGATTTGGCCCATGCACTAGACACTCAGACGTATGGTACATGTGTGTAGATACACAAGAATTTATGTAGGAAGGTCTGTTGTGTAGAAAACAACATGGACTGTGTCTGCCGCAAAGAATACTTAGCAAATTCATGAATTGTGCCTGTCATGTTCTCTGTGTCTTCTCAAAGAAGATAATTACTTTTTAGAGTGTGTTAGTAAAGGAAAATGTATTTTCATTTTAGAATCATGTTTGTATTATATAAGCAAGTTTTCTTTTCCTGGCAGGACACAAAGCCTGGTCAGCCCTACTTTTCCTCATAAAGCCATCAGACTTTCAGTAAAGAAATTGCCTTGAGGATGTGAAATGTTAGCTTATATATAATTCAAAAATTTACTGATTGTTTCCCTACCACACTACCCTGTCAACAATTTAGCCACCAAACACACACACACACACACACACACACACAATAATTTTTTAAAAGGGTTCTTTAGTAGTGATGAGTTTCACTTCAAAATACTTTCTGTTCCCTTTAGATTGGATTATTGAGCCGAAGAGTAGAGTTTGTCCCTTTCTGACCAGGACATTGATGAGCCTCATAAATTAAAATTTATGTCTTCCCTTGTTACTGATGTGCCACCTGGCTCTTTTGAATTATCACAGCCACCAAATGAATTTTATAGTCCACTGGGGGCTGTCCATGCTTGTTAAGGTGATATTTCCATCTCTGGCATTGCATGGAATCTCATCTCCTCCTTGGTGAATAATCACAGTGCCCCATCAGCTATCTTTTGCTTCTTGCAGTGGTCCCTAAGTTTTGTATCCTCTACTTCTAAGAAGGCCAGTCGATCAAACCCTAACAGCCCTGTTGATTATCTCTATTTTGTATCATCTTCAGACAACATAAGCCTCTGGTTTAGTGACATAGATTCCCTAGATGAGTTCTATTCCCATTTGGCTTTTCCCTATTTCTATTCTTTTTTATTTTTTTACTAGTTTCTATTATTTTCTATTTCTCTTTCTTCCTTCATTCTATTAAAGTCACTTAGGTTCACTCTGCTGGGAGATTTGCCTACATCATCACATTTAATTCTTTTAAGATAGGTATTTCTTTTCCTAGATTATAGATACAAGAAGGTTGTTCAAGGTCATGCAGTTAATAGGAGAAAAGGCCAGAATTCAACTTGTATTATAGGATTCCCAAGGCCATGCTTTTCCATAACTGATACTGCTTGTTAGGAAAGCCCTCATTCTTCTAAACCTCCCTGTAGCATCTCAGCATCTCACAGCAAACTCTCCTGGGAGAAGAGAACACACCACAATTAACTTCAATGTCTTTCCAGCAACTTTCTTCTAAGTCATGAAAGCAATATGGGAAGATAAAGAACATAAAATTTTGACTTAGGAACTTTGGTTCTGAGTATGTTTTGAGTGTAATTCTGGCACGAACTAGGTGAGGCAAATTCCTCTCAAGTTAAATGACATAGTACCAACAGTGTATTGGAGTTGTGAATGGACTGAAATGAGACTACTTAAAGATGTCCGTGGCAGTCTGACTGACTGACCCAAAGGCATAAAATGGCTGAAGATCAATAGTTTGAAATCTCCTGGAAATTTCTGCAAATCAAATCCTCAGAAATACCAGGGACCCTGTCTTTCCTAAGCCATGTTTACACAAACCACTCAGTATATTGTTCTAAAGTAGGCTTTCCCCTAACATATACCAAAGTCAAGTTTTGTTGTTTACAACCCAGGGAATTTGACTAATACAAGACCCAACTTGCAATTCCCCATGAGTCTGATTCCCGTGGTATCTCAGGACAAGATTCAAGGTTGCTACTATTCTGAAGCCAAAATGGCTAAACTGAGAAGATCATAGGCAAGGGGTTGTGTGAAACTATATGGTGGTCTCATCTTGTTGGGTTCCAGAGATATCATATTCTGTCCTTCTCTTGTGGTCTGACATTACTAGATTGGTCATAAAGCTGGCATAAAGCTCAGTAGAGGGAATCCCGGGGCCAGCAGTAAATCAGACCGGGAGTAGGTTCTGAGGGACAGCTTTGTGTGATAAGCATCCCCTGAGGTTTCCTAGCTCCATGGGATGCCCACACTCAAGGAACAGAGAATGGCAGTAAGTTCTAAGGTTGGTTGCTAACTGAAAGCCACTTTGATCCTCAGCAGTGTTGCCTTTGTTGAAAAAGAGAGATAGAGGTACATATTCTAACTACTAGACATCAGGCAAGTCTGGGTAGGCAGAGGTAAAGCATAGCTCATTTTAATGCAACAGTTACTGCCGATTTGTGACTAAAGCCTGTAAGTCTCTACCCTTAAAGAGCTTCAGGCTCTAGCAACTGAGTAAAACAGGGAAAAAGAGGTAAAGATTCTCCAAGAAATTTACCTTTCCTCTCTAGCACAATTTGCCTCATGAGGAATTTTTTAAAAAATACTTATTATAAATATCATTTTCTTAAGGTAAGCCTCAAATTTTGGATTGGCTTGGGTTTGTTGGTTTTTTTGTTTTGTTTTGGAAAAAAAACAGGGAGGTGTGTGTGTGTGTGTGTGTGTGTGTGTGTGTGTGTGTGTGTGTGATGGCTTTGGTTCTGGTGTGTGACTAAAGTAAAATTGAAATTCTGAATTTGGTTGGGAAATGACTGGAGACTATCTGATTTCCCAGCAATCGGTGTCACTATTAAACTGTTTTTTGGGGCGCCTGGGTGTCTCAGTTGGTTAGGCGACTGCCTTCAGCTCAGGTCATGATCCTGGAGTCCTGGGATCGAGTCCCGCATCGGGCTCCCTGCTCAGCGGGGAGTCTGCTTCTCCCTCTGACCTTCTTCCCTCTCGTGCTCTCTATCTCTCATTCTCTCTCTCTCAAATAAATAAATAAAATCTTAAAAAAAAAACCTGTTTTTTGAATGGATCTCCTTTTATTATTTTATGCAGCATAAGCAGTATACTTGAGGCTGTACCATATGTGAAGAAATGAATATTCCCTTCATTTACAGAGATATTCAGTCTATTAAGGGTGCAATGATTTTTTTGGATAACACATAAAGTCAAGATCCAGATGGCTTGCCAATATTAAAGATCTATTTTAGGCATATAATTTTCAGGTCTTAACTCATGGCCCCTTAGCCAAATCCAAATGCAAGTTAATTATTGTCTTTTTCTCTAAATCCCCTCAAATAATTTCACGTGGATACAGCACTCTTCCCTGTTGCTGGGTGGTAGTTCTGTTACTGCTTTTAAATATTTGCTAGGGCCTATCTGAAGGGTGAGTTAATGGATCCTAACCATTACTCACTTACCTCATCAGTTATGTGAGACTTGGATAATTCATATTTTTGAAAAAAAATTAAATGAAAGATGTTTATGTCACTTAATTAAAAGATGGCATAAAAATCTAGCATTTCATAGTTTGCTTGAAGCAAAAAAATACAGATATAAGAAGGAAGTTAAATGGAGGAAGGGTAAAGTGAGTATTCCATTCAGGTCCATAGACTACATGGCTCTCATTTATGGCTGCACATTAGAGTTGCCTTCAATACTTTTAAAAAGACCAATACCCTGGATACCATCTAGACCATTTAAATGAGAATCTCTGCAGTTGGAGCTTGAGTATTGATATTTAAAATAGCTTCTTGGTGACTCTAGTCCATAATCAGAACTGAGTACACTCACAGAATTCTTATCTCAAGTGACTCAATGATTGGTATCACATCTGCCCCCCACTTTAAATCATTAACCATAGAGAAGATAATGCCTAAATTACACATGAAAACTGTGCAAGTAAGCCTAACCTAAAAATTCATCACCATGCAATAATGTTAAGTTTCCTCCAAAATATCCTTACCTTCTTTTTGTACATAAAATAATCAGGACTCTTAGGTTGTTTCTATGCTGCATTTCTTTTCTTTTGTAAGAGCTAATATAATTGCCAGCTATTTTAAATCTTGTCATAACAGTTAATCCTACTTTCAGCTCTTTTGGATGACTGCACAGCCACCTGGAAAGAAAACAACATATTAATTGATGAGACAAATCAGAGTTCAAAATGTCTCTTGAGTGAGGAGCTCCTGGGGACTTTGAAAGAGATCAAATGCCTGTGAATTTCTCCAGTGAAATTAGGATTAGGGACACAGCCAATCAGTTCTGCCATATCCTAGTGGCAGCAATGTCTGTATAATCCTCTGTATCTCACCAAGCAAGCTTTTACTCATTTGATCTTTATTATAACTCTCTGATGTAGGACAGAATGAGGATCATTGTACCCATTTTATTGATAAGGAAACTGAACCTTAAAGGTGGTTAATAGCTTTTCAAGTATAATTCTACTGCCCTGTTATCTGCAACACAATGCTGCTGCAAATGGGATGCTTTCTTTCTTTATATTTATACTGGCATCTGCTAATATGTAGAAAAGCTATTGGTTTTTATATGTTGACTTTGCACAGACTCCTGTCAAACTTCTCTTATTGGTTTAATGCTTTTACGGTTTTTTTCTCTGATTTTATAGATATATAAATATGGTCTATCTAAATAATGACAGTGTTGCTTCTGCTTTACTATTGGTACATACCTTATTTCTTTATCTTGTCTATTTATAGTGATCTCTAATCACAGAACAGTGTCAAATATTTGTGATACCAAATATTCTTTTCTTGGTACTAACTTTAATAGGAATGCAATTAAATGTTTTACATCTAAACATGATACTGGCTTTTGAGAGAAAGAAATCATATGTGTGTTTATTATATATGAGCTTGTAAGACATATGCATGTATAAAATGCAATATTAGCAAGAATCCAACTCTTATAACTCAACAACTAAAACACAAACTGCCCAATTAAAAAAATGGGCAAAAGACTTGAATAGACATTTCTCCAAAGATACACAAATGGCTAGTAAGCAAATGAAAAGATTCTTAATGTTATTAAGAAAATGCATGAGGGAAATGGAAATCAAAACCACAATGAGATACTGCTTCATACCCACTGGAATCACTCTCTCTCTCTCTCTCTCTCTCTCTCTATATATATATATAGATAGATAGATAGATAGATAGATTTTTTTTTTTTTTGAAAATAAGCATTGGTGAGGATATGGAGAAATTGGAGCCCTCATGTATTACTGGTGGAAATGTAAGATGGTGCAGCCACCATGGAAAACACTTTGGTGGTTCCTCAAACAGTTAAATATAAAATTACCATAGTCCCCAAAGTTGTTGTTAAAGACTGTACCGCCCCCCTCCCTCCACTCCCGCAAAGTCATATATGGAAGCCCTAACTCCTGATATGACTACATTGTAACTATATTGGGAGATAGGGACTTTAAAGAGGTAATTCAAGTTAACTGAGGTTATAAGGATATGGCCCTAATCCAAAATGACTGGGGTCCTTATAAGAAGAAAGAGATTCCAAGATTGTAGGCTCACAGAGAAAAGGCCATGTGAGGACACAGTGCAAAGGCAGCCATTTGCAAATCAAGGAGAAAACCTAAGGAAAAACCAACCCTACTGCAACCTTGATCCTGGTCTTCAGGCTCCAGAACTGTAAGGAAAAAAAAAATTCTGTCGCTTTTTTCCACCCAATCTACGGTATTTTTTGTTATGACAGTCTTAGCACACTAATACAGATATTTAAACAAAGACTTGTATGTGATATTTACAGCAGCAGCACTCACAATAGCCAAAATGTAAAAACAATGCAAATGTCCAACAATTAATAAATGGATAAACAAAATGTATCTCCATACCATGGAATATTATTCAGCCATAAAAAAGGAACAAAGTACTACATACTACAATATGGACAAACTGTGAAAACATTACGCTAAGTGAAAGAAGTCAGACAGAAAGGGTCACTTAATGCATGGTTCCATTTATATGCAAAATCCACAATAGGCAAATCCATAGAAATAGCAGATAAACAAAAATAAAAAAGATCATGTATTTTATTCAGATTTATTTGCCTAATGAGAAAGGTGTGTGTTTCTGAATATATATTTAACATTTTTCAACATATTTTTATATGTGATCTCTCTAAAAAAAGATTTATTTCTTTATTTGAGAGAGAGAGAGCACGAGCAGGGGGAAGGGGTAAAGGGAGAGGGAGTTGCAGACTCCCTGCTGAGCATGGATCACAATGTGGAGCTCGATCCCAGGACCCAGAGATCATGACCTCAGTCCAAGGCAGATGCTTAACCAACTGAGCCACCCAGGTGTCCCTATACTTGATCTCTTAATACAGTGAACAGTATTAATAGATTTACTCGTTGGATTCTCTACCATTGTGACATGTTCATTCTGTTAGGTTCTGCCTTCCTGATCAGCAAGAGTTGCACAGCTGAGCTCCCAATCAGCTCAGCACAGGTATAGCCTTCTGTGGTGGTTTAGCATTTACCCACCTATTTTTACCTGCTGCTTCTCCATCTTTTTTCTGTCCACATTCCACCCTGAAACCCATCCTCCCTGCCTCCTAAAGAGATGGCATATACCAAGCCCCTCAGTGCTGTCTGCCCTCTGTTTGTTCTCTTCATCCCCAAGGAAAGAGGCCTCAGGATGCCTGTGGCCCATGTGTGAGGGATTCCAGTGAGAGACTGCTTTTTTGATCTACACATTAATGAAACATTCTTCATAAGTTTTGATCCAAAATTGTTGGTATCTACTCATTACACAGAAGATGGGGTTTCCTTCTCCACTTTTCATTTGCCTGCCAGCTTTCTGTGGGTTCCATGGGGAGCAGATAATTGTCCCCTATCCTGCCATCTTCACCCAGACTTCTGCAAGTGTGTTTTACAGATAAATTTTATAAATACTGTTTTTGTCAGAAAACACAGCATAATTATTTTAAGTGAGTGATGTTAAAAGATGTTTTGTCTCTATTATTATTTAATGAGGTGATCTCTTTCTCTCCCTCTCTGTACCTCTTTGTAAAGCAAGGTTAAAACAATAAATATATGTGTTCTTATGAATACTTTTAATGAGGTGACAAAGTAAATTTTGATTATACAAATGCTCTATGACAGCATCCAGTTCTAAGCAAACCCCATATATATTAAAATCTTCCTCAAACCACCTAATAGAAGCCTGGTTCCTATAACAAGTCCTTTCTGACACCTTCTTACTAAGACATTCCACAGTTCCTCATGGCTTTATTCTTTTGTTGCAATGAATTAGAAAACCTATTTTTTTTTCCTAGTTTAGCTGTTGCTGGTGAGTTTTAGCAGTGGGATGTTGACAAGTAATATATTTCTCTTTAATTCATAAATCTCTTCAGGACTATTTATTGAGCACATATTATTTGATATAAAATAAATTAATAGTAGTTAATATTGTTATATATTACACATAGTTAACAATAAGAGCTAATTATAATAATGTGTAAAGTTTATAGACCACTTTTACATATGTGTTTTAATCCTCAACTACTCTTTAAGGTAACATTGTCTTTCATTTATAGGTACAATGGTTGAAGCTCAGCAATATTAATTGGAAGTTATAATATTAAATTGTTAATCTATGGATTTTATGCCCTAATATAGATACCTCTAAAATAGTTACTAATCATTTTAAGAAACCAGTGAGGAAACTGAGGTTCAGAAAGCCCAGGTGTACTTCTAGTGGTTGCATACTTAGTAAGGGGCAAATCCAGGGCTTATCTCTAAAACTCATTGTTCCCCATGCCCTAGCTTTATTGAGATACAATTGACATATAACATTGTGTAAGTTTAAGTTGCACAAGTACAACCTGTTGATTTGATATATCTGCATTTTGCAAAATGACAGGCACCATAGCTTTAGTTAACACCTGCATCACATTGCATAATTACTATTTCTTGTGGTGAGAACATCGAGGCTTTACTCTCTTAGTAACTTTCAAGTATCTAATACAGTATTATCAACTGTAATCACTATGTTGTACATTAGATCCCAGAACTTACTCATCTTCTAAAAGGAAGCTATCTTTGACCAGTATCTCCCTCTCCCCCACCCCTCAGCACCTGGTAACCACCATTCTAGTCTCTGTTTCCATGAGTTCAGCTTTTTTAGATTCCACATATAATTGATATTATACAGTATTTATCTTCCTCTGTCTGACTTGTTGTATTTAGCCTAATGCCTTCAAGTTCCATCCATGTTGTTGCAAAAGACAGGATTTTTTTCTTCTCATGGCTGAATATATATATGTCACGTCTTCTTTATCCATTTATCCAGTGATTAACATCTAGGTTGTTCCCATGACTTAGCTATCCTGATAAATGCTACAATGAATATGGGAGTTCAGATATTTCTACAAGATCCTGTTTTCATTTCCTTTGGATATATATACAGAAGATTGGTAGATCATATGGTATTTCCATTTTTAATTTTTTGAGGAACAACCATTCTGTTTTACATAGCGGCTGAACCAATTACATTCTCACCAACAGTGTGCAAGGCTTCCTTCTTCACATCCTCACAAACAGCTTATCTTTTAGTGATGGCCATTCTAGCAGATGTGAGGTGGTATCTCATAGTGGTTTTGATTTGTATTTTTGTATTTCTCTAATAATTAGTGATGTTGAGCACCTTTCATGTACCTGTTGACTATTTGTATGTCTTCTTTGGATAAACATCATCGTTTTCAGTGGCACACTAATAGATGCTGAGAGGGGAAGAATGTTTCAAGCAAAAAAAAAAAAAAGAAAGAAAAGACTACGTGGTGTTTTTGGGGATATAGGATACACATATTACTGCTTGAGTATAAGATTTTGAAAGAGAAACTAGGGATGGGGCTGGAGAAATGAGCAGAGCAGTAGAGTGTATGTATATTGTGGAGGATGGGGTGATATTGGACTACATCTAAAATAAAGTGACAAGATACTAAAGACTCACAAAGAAGGATGCCATGTGAAATTGTGTATTTTTGAAATACTGCTCTGACTGCAAAGTAGAAAATGTATTTGAGGAGAGTAACTTCAGTGATAAAGAGGCCAATTAGGAGAGTATTTTAGTGCTCTGAGAGAAATATGATATTGCCTTGAATGACAGTGGTGACAGTGACAATGTAGAGAAATAGAACAATTTGAGGGATTTATGAGCTAGATTCCATGGGATTCCGTTATTGATTGGATTGAGGGGGTGGCAGAGTGAATGGAGTCAAGAATAACAACTAAATATCAGACTTAAGCAACTACTGGGATATGATAAATAGAAGTAAATTTGTTGGGGGATAGAATTTTAGCTTTGACATGCTGATTTTCAGAAGTCTCTGTGTAGAAGCACTTAATTATGTAGTTGGATATTCATGTGTAGAGCTCAGGAGACATCTGGGGTGTGTGTGTGTGTGTGTGTGTGTGTGTGTGTGTGTGTGTGTTAGTCATCTGTATGTATTTGACAACTGATGCCATGAGATTAGAAAGAACTATCCTGTGAAGTTTCTAAGGCTGAGAAAAACAGAAGAACCAGGACCACACTTTGAGAAATACCAGTAATTTATACAGTAAATAAATGAAGCAGAGCATGCACAGGAGATTGAAAAAGAGCATCCATAAAGAGTGAAGCCATGGGAAACCAGGAAGTTGGAGTAGTTCAAGCTAAGACATAGATCCAGATAACAATGCAGAATGGCATTGAGTTTGGTAGAGAGACTCAAGGATGTTGAAAAATCTTCCCTTCCTGTTCTTTTAATTTTTTCCATTGAGACAAAGGGCATCTACAGTGTCTTCTTGGATCTCCCTTTCTTTTTATACTTTTTCAAGTTTTTCTTGGTCATTTGACTTTGTTCCTAATTCTGCCAATGGGTACTGGCTCCATCCAACAAAGCATACCCCATGGTTTTTGTGGCCGTAAGATTGTCCTGGAAGGGAGTATCCAGTGTTTATTATGCATCTTCAGCAGATATTTCTGAAAGATCTAATCCTCAGAGCAGTGCATCTATGGCCAAAAACATCTGTCTCTTGATAATATTGGTCAACTCACATAGCATTGCTTTCATGAGTTATTATGAGGAAAAATGTCTGGTTCCTATTCTTATCAAAGACACCTGTTCCTCAAGGAGTAAAGAGGAAGGACACAAGGAAATAAAGAGAAAAGAAAATTCTATATTGTCACTCTGAACATATATGGAGAGCCTATAGAGGAAATGGATCTTGTGGTTAGATCTGGTTATTCATAGGGTAAGAGAGCTCATGGATGTTATCATACTCCCATCTAATCCCATTACATTTTCAGGCACCTGCTTCAAATTGCATTTTTAAGTAAATATTGCCTGTTATATATTAAGCTAAAGGAAATATATTTTTGTTATGATTATTGGTGGTAGTAGTAGTAGTAGGTGTGGTAGAGTAGTAGTAGTAATAGTGGTAGTAGTAGTGATAATAATAGTTGTTGTCACATTGGAAGTATTTGTTCCCAAAAGGTAGATTGAAGCCAGTTCTATGTAATTTTTTAACTTCTAGCTTAATTTTATAGACATTCAAGTTTAACACTTTACCCCAAAATGATCATCTTTAATAAAGTAGCAGGGCTATTGATATTGTTCTCTCTCCTAATCTATATGTCCCACCCCGCTTAATTTTTGTTGTTGTTGTTGTTTTTGCTTCCTCTCACCTTATGATCCTTAGCTATTCTGATAGTTTGTATATATGAAGAAGGAGGAGGGATTGGATGGTATTGCTACTTTTTCCTTTTCTGGATCCTGAGTATTTCTCATTTTATTTTTTCACTTCATTACCATGTTTTTCCTCCTCCTACTCCATCTCACAAAAGAGAGAAAGAGATAGAGAGAGAGAGAGAGAGCAAGAGCTTTTAAAAAGTTAAAAAAAGAAAATCTTTGAAATGATACCATCTCTGTCACTTCACTCTCACTTTTAAATTATAAACTAAAATAAAATTTGGCATATTGATAAAAGCTTCCAAAGCTGCTGCCTGCTGCTTCCTGGTGATTAGGTATGAGAAAGTTGCCTTTCTCAGTTCAGATAAAAAATATGCAAATGATGATATTTAAACCAAAATGACAGTGTAGTAAAGGAGGGAAGGGCACATTTTTTCCCCTTTCTTCCTCACTCTTTCTCTTTTGTATGGCTGTCTAGGGAACAGTTTATAACTTCTTGGATGAGGAGTTGACAATTAAGGAAAAGTTAATACACAACTGCACAGCAGTTCTCCACCTTGGAAAGAAAACATTACTGACCTTGACTCATCTATTCTAAATGTTCCTTTTTTATTCAGATGTTGCCTTAGGCCTGTGACTTTTCTGCTTGGGCAGGAATCTAACATGTTTTTAGTACTTGTTATGGGCCACCCTTTATGTTGGGTATTTAAATATAACTTTTCACTCAATCCATACAATAATCCTCTAAAATAGGCATCCTTATCCTCGTTTTCACGCATGAAGAAACTAAAACATACTGATATGACATATCCAACATTAACATATGGAAGATTACTCACTGATAAATGAGAGGCGAAGAATTGGGTCTCTTTGGCTTTAAGTTATATACTATTATCTTTTTTTTAAAAAAGATGATTGATTGGTTTAAGAAAGAGAGTGTGCAAGCAGGGGGAGGGGCAGAGAGAGAGGGAGAGAAACTCAAGCAGACTCGCTGCTGAGCATGGAGCCTGATGCAGGGCTCAATCCCAGAACCCTGACATCCTGACCTGAGCTGAAAACAAAAGTTGGAAACTCAACTGACTGAGCCACTCAGGCACCCCTGTACTATTTTCATTATACAAGAAAAGAGATATGCTCAGGGTGGAAACTAAGGAATGGTCAATGTCTTCGTGCATTAATTTGTGTCTGAGCAAAACTGAAGACTAAAAACAGATGTCATATCTATTTCACTGACTCCCAATCATCAACATAGATGCTATCCAGAGAAGGTGCACATATCTTGTACAGAGACTGGAGGGGATGTAGAGATAGCTTCTAACTGGCGTATGTAGAGACTCCGTGGCCACTCTCTAGAATCTGAATCTGAGCTGTGAATTTCCATCATATACTCTGACATATTTTTAGTCACAGTCAATTTAATTTGTCACCCAATAAACTGATGCAGTCATAAGTTTTAATATGTATACAGGCCAGGGATTGGGGTTTTCTGGTGTAAACAAGAATCTAGGAACTGTGACTTCACAAATATTGTGAATGTTTTGAAAGTTAATGGGTAAAGGAGTAGAGTGTGAATGTAGTTTACTACACCTTGGCTGGATGTGATGTGTGAATTTGTCTGCATGTATCTAGAAGTGTAGTCCTCTGCACAGAAAAAAGCTGAAAGAAGAACTGGAAAAATGTAATGGGTAAATTTTCCAAACAATAGCTGTACTTGTTGAGTGAAAGGCTCTCAGACTGCTCAAATTCTAAATTTCCATTTTTAGGATGCATTTAGTCTTAAAGTGACACTAACTGAGATTGCAAGGATAATTCAGCCCTTGGGATACAAACAATTTCCCTGTGAAACACTCACATGCAGTCCCTGCTGGATCCAGGGGCAGTCAGGGAAACTCATTTTCTCACTGAATAAAAGCTAATACTAACTGACCAAGGATTTAATTTTCTCATAGTCCTGATATCACTTAAATATTATATATTTAATTAAAACTTTAGAGGAAGAGGGAGAAAGAAAGAACAAGGTATAGCCAAAGGATCTGGTGTCTGCTCCTTTGGGCATATGGCTGAGTGGCTACAGCACTGATACTTCTGATGATGTTTAAAGGGTCACATGTCCTGTTCATATCTCATGGCCTCATTATTCAGCAGCTTCTAACGAAACTGTCTTTTTTGTTATTTCTTTTCTTATAAAAGTTCAGTCCTTCAAATGGAGGGAGGTAGCAGTCTATCTCTGTAGTTTAAAAGAAAATATTTGAGTAGAACTGGACATCTGTGTCTTTCATTTTATTATGTGGAAGAGACAAAACAAGGAGGAGACAGGAGGTATGGTTAGCTGGCACTTAGCCTGTTGTGAAGACGATGGAAACCCCAGCATCTTCCTCTAGAGACAATGCATCTCTTTATTCTTTTATCAAAGAGAATTCATCATGTTGAAAGTCTAAACTCCTCTATAAAAGAGAGAAACCTGATGGCGCCTTTTTGTCTCTCATCACTCACTACTGTTTGATGTACGAGCCTTTTGAGAAGCAGGTAGCATGAGACCAGAAACCTAATACCATGACCACACCTGTCCCCACCTGTTTCCCTTCCTCCACCCACAGGCTATGGGCAGAATGAGAATGAAATCTTGTGAATTTGGAATATGATTCAGCAGTTTTTATATGCGGTAGAAAATGGAAGTGGTCATCAGGTATCAAGTGTGGTTTCATGTTATAGGCTGTAGAATCTCTGCGAGATACAAATGAGATTCTTTACTAGACAAACTTGACCCAGAATCTGCTCAACATATTTCTAATGCTTGTACTTACACAAGTAATCATTTTGAGGACTCAAAGAGCAGCAAGATTATAAAGGTGCCATGGTACTCTTTTTCCTTACCGTTCACTTAAGGTCAGAGAAACCACCAAATTCATCAGTAGTCATGTCTTTAACCCAAATTTGTGAGGATTTACCAGTCTTATATCAATAAACAAAAGTGCCCCTTCAACATATGTGCTAAAGGTTACATGAAAAAATGGTTCCCAGTTCCTTTTAGCATTAGTTTTTTTAATTTAATTTAATTTTATTATGCTATGTTAGTCACCATACAATACATCATTAGGTTTTTGACGTAGTGATCCACGATTCATTGTTTTCGTATAACACCCAGTACGTGCCCTCCTTAATACCCATCACCGGGCTAACTCATCCCCCCCAACCCCCTCCCCTCTAGAACCCTCAGTTTGTTTCTTGGAGTCCATAGTCTCTCATGGTTCATCTCTCCCTCCGATTCCCCCCCCTTCATTTTTCCCTTCCTTCTCCTAATGTCCTCCATGCTATTCCTTAGGTTCCACAAATAAGTGAAACCATGTGATAATTGACTTTCTCTGCTTGACTTATTTCACTTAACATAATCTCCTCCAGTCCCATCCATGTTGATGTAAAAGTTGGGTATTCATGCTTTCTGATGGCTGAGTAATATTCCATTGTATATATGAACCACATCTTTATCCATTCATCTAATGAAGGACATCTCAGCTCCTTCCACAGTTTGGCTATTGCAGACATTGCTGCTGTGAACATTGGGGTGCATATGGCCCTTCTTTTCACTACATCTGTGTCTTTGGGGTAAACGCCCAGTAGCACAATTGCTGGGTCATTGCAAGCTCTATTTTTAATTTTTTGAGGCACCTCCACACTGTTTTCCAAAGTGGCTGTACCAACTTGCATTCCCACCAACAGTGTAAGAGGGTTCCCCTTTCTCCACAACCTCTCCAACATTTGTTGTTTCTTGCCTTGTCAATTTTTGCCATTCTAACTGGTGTGAGGTGCTATCTCAATGTGGTTTTGATTTGAATTTCCCTGATGGCTAATGATGATGAACATTTTTTCATATGTCTGTTAGCCATTTGTATGCCTTCTTTTGAGAAGTGTCTGTTCATGTCTTCTGCCCATTTTTTTACTTGATTGTTTTTTGGGTGTTGAATTTGAGAAGTTCTTTATGATCTTGGGTATCAGCCCTTTGTGTAGTCATTTGCAAATATTTTCTCCCATTCTGTGGGTTGCCTCTTTGTTTTGCTCACTGTTTCTTTGCTGTGCTGAACTTTTTATCTTGATGAAGTCCCAAAAGTTCATTTTTGCTTTTGTTTCACTTGCCTTTGGAGATGTATTTTGAAAGAAGTTGCTGTGGCCGATGTCAAAGAGGTTACCACCTTCGTTCTCCTCTAGGATTTTGATGGATTCCTGTCTCACATTGAGGTCTTTCATCCATTTTGAGTTTATCTTGACTACCGAAGGCAGTCAAGTTTCATTCTTCTGTATATAGCTGTCCAATTTTCCCAGCACCAATTATTGAAGAGACTATCTTTTTTCCATTGCATATTTTTTCCTGCTTTGTTGAAGATTATTTGACCATTGAGTTGTGGGTCCATATCTGAGCTCTCTATTCTGTTCCATTGGTCTATATGTCTGTTTCTGTGCCAGTACTATGCTGTCTTGATGATCACTGCTTTGTAACATAACTTGAAATCGGGCAACGTGGTCCCAGAGCTTTGTTTTTCTTTTTCAACATTTCCTTGGCGATTTGGGGTCTTTTCTGATTCCATATAAATTTAGGATTGTTTGTTCCAGCACTTTGAAAAATGTCATTGGAATTTTGGTCGGGATGGTGTTGAAGGTATAGATTGCTCTGGGCAGCATAGATATTTTAACAATGTTTATTCTTCTGATCCATGAGCATGGAATGTTTTTCTATCTTTTTGTGTCTTCTTCAATTTCTTTCATGAATGTTCTGTAGTTCCTAGAGTATAGATCCTTTACCTCTTTGGGTTGGTTTAGTCCGAGGTATCTTACGGGTTTTGGTGCTATTGTAAATGGTATAGTTTCTCTAATTTCTTTTTCTACAGTTGCATTGTTAGTGTATAAGAAAGCAACTGATTTCTGTGCATTGATTTTGTATCCTGCCACATTACTGAATTGTTGTATGAGTTCTAGTAATTTGGGGATGGAGTCTTTTGGATTTTCCACATAAAGTATCATGTCATCTGCGAAGAGAAAGGATTAGACTTCTTCTTTGCCAATATGAATACATTTTATTTCTTTTTGTTGTCTAATTGAGTAGCTAAGACTTCTAGTACTATGTTGAACAATAGTGGAGAGAGTGGGCATCCTTGTTGTGTTCCTGATCTTAAGGGAAAGGCTCTCAGCTTTGCCCCATTGAGGATCATATTCGGTGTGGGTTTTTCATAGATGGATTTTATGAACTTGAGGAACGCCCCCTCTATCCCTATACTGTGAAGAGTTTTAATCAGGAAAGGATGCTGTATTTTGTCAAATGCTTTTTCTGCATCAATTGAGAAGACCATATGGTTCTTCTCTCTCCTCTTATTAATGTGTTCTATCACATTGATTGATTTGTGAATGTTGAACCACCCTTGTATCCGGGGAATAAATCCCACTTGGTTGTAGTGGATGATCCTTGTAATGTAGTGTATCCTATTAACTAGGATTTTGTTGAGAATTTTGGAATCCATATTCATCAGGGATATCGATCTGAAATTCTCCTTTTTGATGGGGTCTTTGTCTGGTTTGGGGATTAAGGTAATGCTGGCCTCATAGAATGAGTCTGGAAGCTTTCCTTCTGTTTCTATTTTTTGAAACAGCTTCAGGAGAATAGGTATTATTTCTTCTTTGGATGTTTGGTAGAATTCCCCATGGAATCTATCAGACCCTGGATTCTTGTTTTTTGGGAGGTTTTTGATCACTGCTTCAATCTCGTTACTGGTTAATTGGCCCATTCAGGTTGTCAATTTCTTCCTGTTTCAGTCTTGGTAGTTTATAGGTTTCCAGGAAAGCATCCATTTCTTCCAGGCTGCTTAATTTATTGGTATATAGTTAGATAATTGTTGATAATAATTTCTAAAAATTGTTTCTATTTCCTTGATATTGGGAGGGGTCTTCTCTGCCTCTAGGACACGAATGTTTGTTTCATTCCTCAGATTAGGGAAGTTCTCAGGTATGATTTACTCAAATACATCTTCTAGTCCTCTCTCTCTCTCCACCTCAGGGATCCCAATAATTCTGACATTGGAACTTTTCATGGTGTCACTTATTTCTCTGATTCTGTTTTCATGGATTTTGAGTTGTTTCTCCCTGGCCTCTTCTTTTTCCTTCTTTTCTATCAGTTGGTCTTCTGGATCACTAATTCATTCTCCTGGCTCGCTTACCTTAGCTGTTAGATTATCTAGATTAGATTGGATCTTATTGATAGCATTTTTAAGTTCTGCCAGTTCAGCTTTCATTTCTGCCCTTAGAGACTCTATGTTGCCATTAATCGATTTCTCCATTCTAGCTATTGTCTTCATAACTGTTACCCTGAAGTCCATTTCCAACATCTTGGTTATATCTGTATCCATTTGTAAATCTGTGGCATAAGTCACAGTCTCTGAGTCTTTCCTATTTTGGGGGTTCCTCCTCCTAGTCATTCTATTGAGGGGGAACAAGTTATTGTACTCTATTGAGGGAATGTACAGAGTACAGATTATTGACCACAACCCAAGCAAGAGGCACCTGTTTTATAGGGACCTTAAGGTTGTTGGCCTCTTGTTCTCCCAGCCTGTCTTCTAGGAGAGGGGCCTGCCATGGTGTTACTTGGGCAACCCTATTTGGGCAGAGTTGCCTGCCCCCTGTGCGGGGGGTGTAGGGGGAATGGGCTCAGTGAAAACCGTTTTTGGGGGGATTTTGTTTTCTGGCAGCTTTCCCTGGTGGATTTCCATGTCTCTTCTGAGAGTCAGAGCAGAAGAGATTATTTCCAACCCTCTGCCTCAGAGCCAAGAGATCACAGTCTGTTCTTCAGTGAGCTCTCCAGGCCACACTCTCCTTTTCTGTCTGTGCTGCTAAAAACTGCAGCATCCCAGGTTGTGTGCCCCTCAGCTTCCAGGTTGGGCACATCTCTGCCCTTTGTGCTTCTAAAACTGCCAGCTGCCCCTAGTTTGCATGCACAGCCCACCACTCCAGGTTTCAGTCCAGGGGGCTGCCCTAAAGTCCCTTCCCCACTGCTACTGTGAGTCGGTGCCCTGTCCCCAGCGCAGGAAACTATCTCCCACCAGCGGTGCAGGATCCTGACAGCTCCATCCCCCTTCTGTTTATCTTCAGATATCTGCCTGCAGAATCATGGCTCCCTGCTTCATAACTTGAAACTAACCCCCTGCGATATTCTGTTTGTAGAGATCCAGATCTATCTTCTTTCATCTCAGGCTGATTTCATGGGTGTTCAGAGTGGTCTGGTAGATATCCAGATCCATTCAGGGGAATGGTTGGAACAGGGTACCCTACTCCTCTGCCATCCTTTCCTCCTTCCCCACCCCAAGTTCCTTTCAGCATTAGTTATTTCTGATCTCACACAAGCAAATAATATTTATTCTGACATCGACTGGTATACTGCAGTTCAATTCTGGAACTAAAAAGTCAGAGTTAGTGTGAAACTCCACAGGTTTAAGGATATGGTTCCCACAAGAACTTGCCCTCACTTCAGATGCCAGCTGCATGTTGGGAGTCTCCAGGCCACTGGCACTTCCAACAGAGTGCCTTCAAATTCAGGGGCTTTTATGATACCCCTAGATTCAATAATTTACTATAATACCACATAGAACTCAGGAAAGTGCTGTACTTAGAATTTTATTGTAAAGGATAAAAATCAGGACCAGCCAAATGAAGAGATATATAGGGTGAGATTTGGGAGGGCTCAAAACTCAGAGCTTCCATGCTTCCCCTCATGAAATTAGGGCAGGTCACCCTCCTAGCACATCAGTGCATCACTAACCAGGAAGCTCCATCAAGCCTGTCTCCAGAGGCTGTCTTGGAGTTTCATTACACAGGCATAACTGATTAAATCATTGGCCACATGTTCAACTCAGTTTCTAGCTTCATTCACCTCTCCAGAGTTCAGGCTGGCTCAAAGTCCAACTCTGATCAAGAGGTTGGTCTGTCTGGTGACCAGGCCCCAGGCTGTAACTATCTGGGGGCCCACTGTAAGTTTCATTAGTGTAGTCTCATTTGTGAACCAAGGGGCTCATGAGTAACAAACACTTTACTATGGAAATTCAAGGGTTTCAGAAGCTCTGTGCTGGGAACCTGAGACAAAGACCAATTTTTTTTTTTTTTTATTACACAATAACATTAGATCTAGATAGATCTTAAATATTTTGCAATTATAAGAGTGATTTTTTTTTAAGATTTTATTTATTTATTTGAGAGAGAGAGAGCACGTGAGAGGGGAGAGGGTCAGAGGGAGAAGCAGACTCCCTGCTGAGCAGGGAGCCCGATGCGGGACTCGATCCCAGGACTCCAGGATCATGACCCGAGCCGAAGGCAGTCGCCTAACCAACTGAGCCACCCAGGCGCCCATAAGAGTGATTGTTGACCCTTAATTACAAAACCTGTATGGCAGAAACAGAATGAGCCCTAGAACTGGGCTCTGTGCCTTCCTGCCATGTCTTCTGCTCCCCATGTCTCTCATTTCATTAGCTTATAGTAAAATGCCCTCCTGGAACTCTCTATCACATTCACATTGAAATGGCTGATTTGAAATTAAGCACAAAGTAATTCAACATGTGGTAGGGTTTTCTCTCTTCCTCTCTCCCTTCCTATGCTACAGCCAGAAGCCCCTTTATCTCATCAAAATAGAGAGATGGTTTCTTAAAGATAAACACTTTGAGGGGAAAAAACGCTATTGAAGCGTATGTAATATATGTGTTTTTTTGGACAAGGTAGCCCAACTTTCTAGAAAGGGTAGCCAACTTTTCTGACAAGTTAAGTTTTTGAAAGACCCTTGACAGTTTCTGCCATTTTTCATTTTGTGATGTTCTTATTCAAACCAGAAATCCCTACATAAAATCCTGCATATGATTCGATTTCCAAGAGGATATAGAGAAAATGGCTTGTCCTTGATGATACACGGTTTAGATCCATTTTATCTTACCCATCATTCTTTGAGGGAGAAAGACCAACACTTTCCACTTTCTGAGAATCCATCAATCTCGTCCAAATGCTTAGATGGAAATGGTACTTAATTGTGCTTTATGAACTTCTCTCTTGTCCTAAATGAGAAAAAAAAAAAATTCTTGTTCTCTCTCTGCCGATCTAACCACAGAAGACACTTATGAGCCAGCCTTGGTGTTTGCTTTCATAAACACATATGATCATATTTACACATTATTAGGATTATGAGGTTCCTACTGATCATTTGTGCTTGAAGAAAATTGTGGTTTTATTCAAGGTCTATTTTTCTTTTGACTTGACTTAGATTGTTTCTACTTGCCTGCCTTCTTTGAGATGCTAAGCTTTCTTTTTATTTCTCTTCATCACCCATTCATCTTTCTTTCTTCTACTTTCCATCATCCCAAATATTTAAAGTATAGTGAGAGACTGTAGCTTTCAATATTATTAAAACATCAAAATCTTCACTCTTATTCTACATAAAATTGCTACCTATTTTTCTTTTATTGAAATATAATTGACCTACAATATTACATTATTTTAGGTATACAACATAGTGATTGGACCTTTGTATACAATGCAAAATGGTCACTTCAATAACTCTAGTTACAATCCATCACCATACAAAATTAAGACAATATTATTATTTTTTAAAAGATTTTATTTATTTATTTTGGCAGAGAAGGAGAGCACAAGCAGGGGGAGCAGCAGGCAGAGGGAGAAACAGACTCCCCGCTGAGCAAGAAGCCCGATGTGGGACTCAATCCCAGGACTCTGGGATCATGACCTGAGCTGAAGGCAGAGGCTTAACCAGCTGAGCCACCCAGGCATCCCTTAAGACAATATTATTGACTATATTCCCCATGCTGTATATTACATCTAATGACTTACTTATTTTATACTTGGAAGTTTGTACTTCTTAATTTTCTTCACGCATTTTGTGCCACCCCCCTGCTGTGCAACTACCAATCCTTTTTCTGTATCTATAAATCTGGGTTTTGTTTTCTATTGTTTTTTAGATTCCACCTTTAAGTGAAATCCTGCGGTATTTATCAATTTACAGTCCCTCCAGCAGTGCACAAGGGCTCATTTTTCCTCTATGTCTTCATTAACAGTTGTTATTTCTTGTCTTTTTGATAACAGCCATTCTGACAAGTGTAAGGTGGTATCCCATTGTGGTTTTGATTTGCATTTCCCTGATGATTGGTGACATTCAGCATCTTTTAATGTGCCTGTTAGCTATCTGTACGTCTTATTTAGAAAGAATATCTATTCAGATCTTATGCCTATTTTTTAATCAAATTTTTTTATTAATTGGGTTTTTTATATATTTTTGATATTATCCCTAATCAAATATCATTTGCAAATATCTTCTTCCACTGGGTAGGTTGCTTTTTTTATTTTTTGATGGTTTCTTTCACTGTGCAAAAGCTTTTTAGTTTGATGTAATCTCCTTTGTTTATTTTTGCCTTTGTTGCCCTTAGTTTTGGAGTCAGATTCAAAAAAAAAAAACAAACTCACAAATAAACAAACAAAAACAAAAACAGAAACAAAACACACTGCTAAGACTAATGTCAAGGAGCTTACTGTCTATGTTCTTCCAGGAGTTTTATGATTTCAGGTCTTACATTCAAGTCTTTAATCCATTTTCAGTTAATTTTTTGTATGCTGTAAGATGATGGTCTAGTTTCATTCTTTGGCATGTAACTGTCCAGTTTTCCTAACACCCTTATTGAAGAGACTGTCCTTTCCCCTTTGTATATTCTTGCCTCCTTTGTCATTGATTAATTGGCCATATATGCATGATTTTATTTCTGAGCTCTTTCTTCTGTTCTACCTGTTTTTATGCCAATACCATAGTGTTTTGATTTCTATAACTTTGTTTTTTGTTTGTTTGTTTGTTTTATACCTTTGTAGTATAGTTTAACGTCCAAGAAAGTGATACCTCCAACATTTTTATTCATTCTCAAGATTGCTTTGGGTCTTTGGGGTCTTTTGTGATTCCATACAAATTTTAGAATTATTCATTCTAGTTGTTTGAAAAATGACATTGGAATTTTGATAAAAAATTACATTGAATCTGTAGATTGCTTTGGATAGTATGAACATTTTAACAATATTAATTTTTCCAATCCATAAACAGAATATCTTTCCATTTATTTGTGTCTTCTTCAATTTCTTTCATTGATGTTTTATAGTTTTCAGTGTAGAGGTGTTTCATTTCCTTGGTTAAACTTATTCCTACATATTTTATTATTTTTGATGCAATTGTAAATGGGATTGTTGTCTTGATTTCACTTTTTGATAGTTCATTATTAGTGTATAAAAACATAACAGATTCTTTTGTATATTAATTTGTGTCATGCAACTTTACTGAATTCATTTGTTCTAACAGCTTTTTAGTAGGGCCTTTTGGGTTTTATTTATATATAGTATTATGCCACCTGCTGTTAGGGACAGTTTTACCCTATCCTTTCCAATATGTATGCCTTTTATTTTTCTTGCCTAATTGCTATGGCTAGGACTAAAATGCTGTGCAGAATAAAAATAAAGAGAGTGGACATCCTTGTCTTATTCCTGATCTTAGAGGAAAAGCTTTCAGCGTTTTACCGTTGAGCATACTATGACTGTGGATTTGTCATAGATAGTCTTTATTATACTGAGGTGCAGTCCCTCTATATCCACTTTGTTGAAAGTTTTTCTCTGAAATTGATGTGGAATTTTATCAAAGGTATTTTCTGCATGTATTAAGATGATCATTTGATTTCCATCTTTAATATTGTTAATGTGGTGTATCATGGTTGATTTGCAGATGTTGGACCATCTTTGCTATTCCTGTGGATAAATGCCACTTGAACATTGTTGGTGTATGATCCCTTTAATGTATTGTTGAATTTGGTTTGCTACTAGTTTGTTGAGGATTTTTGCACCTATGTTCATCAGGGATACTGGCCCGTATTTTTTTTTTCTTTTTTTGTGGTATCTTGTCTTGTTTGTGTATCATGTTAATGCTGGACTCACAAAATTAATGTGGAGATGTTCCCTGTTTTTTGGGGTTTTTTTTCAGTTTTTTAGAAGAGTTTGAAAAGAAAAGATATTAAAACTTTTTTTTTTTTGAATGTTTGGTAGAATTCACGAGTAAAGCCGTCTGGTCCTGGACTTTTATTTATTGGAAGGATTTTATTTCTGATTCACTCTTCTTACTTGTAATTGGCCTTCAGATTTTCTATTTCTTCTTGATTCTCATGGGAGACTTATGTTTCTAGAATTTATTCATTTCTTCTAGGTTGTCCAATGTGTTGTCCAGTTTGTTGGTATATATTCATAGTAGTCTCATAAAACTTTGTTTTTCTGTTGGTATCAGTTGCAACTTTTCTTTAATTTTTGGTTTTATTTATTTGAACCCTCTCTTTATTTTTCTTGTCATATCTAGCTAAAGATTTGACAATTTTGTTTATCTTTTCAAAGAACCAACTCTTACTTTCATTGATCTTTTCTATTGTTTTTGTTGTTTGTCTCTATTTCACTTATTTCCAATCTGATCTTTACTATTTCCTTCCTTCTACTAATGTTGGGCTTCATTTGTTCCTTTTCTAGTTCCTTGAGGTGTAATGTTAAATTGTTTATTTGAGATTTTTCTTGTTTCTTGAGGCAGGCCTGTATTGCTAGGAACTTCTTTCAAGAACAGCTTTTGCTGCATCTCATAAATTTGGTATGCCATATTTCTGCTTTCGTTTGTCTCTAGGAATTTTTTTAATTTATTCTTTGATTTCATTGATGACCCAGTGGTTGTTCAGTAGCATGTTGTTTAATCTTCACACATTTGTGTTTTTTTCCAGTTTTCTTCTTTAGTTGATTTTTAGTTTCATACCATTGTAGTCAGAACAGATGCTTGAAAAGATTTCTTTTTGAATTTGTTCAGACTTGTTTTGTGGCCTAACATATGATCTCTCCTGGGAAATGGCCCATGTGCACCTGAAAGGAATGTGTATTTTGTTGCTTTTTATTTATTTGTTTCAGAGAGAGAGGGGGAAAGTGTGCACACACAAGTGGGGGAGGGGCAGAGTTAGAGGGAGAGAGAGAGAGAGAGAATCTTAAGCAGGCTCCACACTCAGTGCAGAGCCCGATGTGGGGTCAATCTCATGACCCTGAGATTATGATTTGAGCCAAAATCAAGAGTCAGACACTTAACTGAATCACCTGGGTGCCCCTATTCTGTTGCTTTTGAATGGGATGTTCTGTATATATCTATTAAGTAGTCCTAATTTAATATGTTAAGGCCAGTGTTTTCTTATTGATTTTTCTGTCTGGATGATTTATCCACTGATGCTAGTCAGGTGTTGAAGTCCGCTGTTATTACTGTATTGCTTTTGATGCCCCCCCCCTTTATGTCTGTTAATATTTGCTTTATTTATTTTGGTGCTCCTATGTTGGGAGCATATATATTTATAAACGTTATATCTTCTTGCTGGATTGACCTCTTTATTATTATGTAATGCCTTTCTTTGTCTTTCATTACAATCTGTTTTAAAATCTATTTCGTCTAATAGGAGTATAGCTATACCAGCTTTCTCTTTTTTCCATTTGGATGTAATATCTTTTTCCATCCCTTTACTTTCAGTCTGTGTGTGTCCTTACTTCTGAAGTGAGTCTCCTATAAACAGTCTATAGATGAGTCTTATTTATTAATCCATCCAACACTGTGTGTCTTTTACTTGGATTATGTAGTCCATTTACATTTAAAGAAATTATTGATAGGAATGTACTTATTGCCATTTTATTAATTGTTTTCAGGCTGTTTTTGTAGCCCCTTCCCTTCCCTTCTCTTTTAATGTTATGTTTATATTTCTTTCTCATTTTCCTCTGTATACTTACTATAAGTTTTTGCTGTGTGGTTACCACGAAGTTGACATATACATCCTATGTGTATATTTTAGGATGGTAGCAAATTCCAAACTCTACATTTTTTTTAATCCCCCACCCGTGTTTTATGTTTTAGATGTCACATTTTACCACTTTTTATTCTATGTACCCCTTAACTATTGTAGTTTTAATTTTACTTTTTGTTTTTTAACCTTCATACTAGCTTTATAAGTTATTTACCCACTACCCTTACTACCTATTTACCTTTCCCAGTGAGATTTTTATTTTCATATATTTTCTTGTTGTTAATTAGTGCCATTTCTTTTCAGCTTCAAGAAGTCCCTTTAACATTCCTTGTAGGGCCAGTTTAGTGGTGATGGACTCCTTTAGGTTTTGGTTATCTGAAAAACTCTTCATCTCTCCAATTCTGAATGATAACCTTACCAGGTATTCTTGGTTGGAAGTTCTTGTTGTTGTTTTCCTTTCAGCACTTTGAATATGTCATGCCACTCTCTTCTGGCCTGTAAAGTTTCTGCTGAAAAATCTGCTTACAGCCTTTCCTGGTACATAGCAAGTTGCTTTTCTCTTGCTGCTTTTAAGATTCTCTTTTTATCTTTAACTTTTGACATTGTAATTATTATGTGTCTTGGTTTGGATCCCTTTGTGTTCATCAAATTTGGAACTCTCTAGGATTCCTGGACTTGGATGTCTGTTTCTTTCTCTTGGTTAGAGGAATTTTCAACCAGTATTTCTTCAAATAAGTTTTCTGCCCCTTTAAGTCTCTCTTCTCCTTCTAGAACAATTTGAATGGTGTTCTTTTGGTCTCTTAAGTTATCTTCACTTTTTCAAAATTCTTTATTTCATTTTTGCTGCTCTGTCTTGGTGAGTTCCAATGCTTTGTCTTCCAGCTCCTTGATCTGTTCTTCTCTTTCATCCAGTCTGTTGTTGAACCCCCACTGAATTTTTCAGTTTAATTATTGTATTCCTCAGTTCTTTGACTTCTGTTTGGTACTTTATTAAAGTTTCTAGGGTTTTTTTTGTTTGTTTGCTTGCTTGTTTTTTGAAGTCCTCACTGTGTTCATCCTTTTTTTTTTCCTGAGTTCAGTGAGCATATTTATGATGACTACTTTGAATTCTTAAGCAGATTATTTATCTCCATATCATTAAGGTTTTTTTCTTGAGGTTTGGTTTTTTCCTTCATTTGGATAATATTTCTGTTTCCTTATTTTGTGTGACTCTCTGTATTTGTTTGCATTTATTAGGTGAAATAGCTACCTCTTGCAGTCTTGAAGGAGTGGCCTTGTGCAGGTGATACGACTTCTCATTCACTTTTGTCCTAGTTCTTGTTTGTCTGTTGAACATTTATGATTCTCTAAACAGCCTGATTTATATTTGATATGTCCCCATTGTTGAGGGTATGCCAAGACCTATCAGTGTTCCGAGGTGAGGAATCTCATTTAACACATGGCTTCAAGCTGATTGGAAGCCAGACCCTCAGGCATCATCTTTTAAAATATGCAAATATATACAGTCCTGTGGGGCTACAATCAAACCCTCCTGGCCTCCAACTTGGGAAATCTGGTAGTATCCCTTGGGCAACAATCGCAAAAATTGGGGCTGCAGATGAATGTATGTGTTCCTTTCCAGGAGGCCTTTTTGAGCTATAGTAAAGACAAGGGAGTGTGCAAGGATGGTGTGTCCCTGATTATATTCCCTAAGAGTGTCTCCATAGCCTCTAGATGTTTGGAAAACCTGAAGCCTGTCCCTCAGGTTGAAGCTCTATGATAGGTAAATAGGCCTTTTTCACAGGAAGACTAGGGAGGGGTACGTCTGTCTGCTTTCTGTACAGTACCCTAGGGGAGTTGGCCTGCCAAAGAACTATCATTCTGTTTGTTTTAGTTCCTTGGAGCTCAGTAACACCAGCCGCTTGGGCCACCATAGCCAGGCAAATAAGAGGCATCCCCAAGTGGTTTTCACACACTCGCTGTCTTTAGCAGAGCCACTGTAAAGTGTAGGGGACAGGGCACACTCATGGGCTAGTGAAAGACAGCAAGAAAATGTCTTGTCTGGGTGTACCCATGATCTTCAGTGATGCGGCAGGAGAGTGCCCTGTCTGTGCATGCCCAGAAGACCCAGGCTGGGGCAGGAAGATGCTGTGACCACCTGCACTTGCTAGCCCCAGGCAGGGTGCTGAGGAGTTTGAAACTGCCCTTGCTGACTTGAGCAAGGGAGTGAAAAATGCCATGACCATTCACACTCCCCTACCCCAGCCAGGGAGCAGGAAATCACTACAACTATATGCATTCTCTAGCCTCAGCAAGTCAATAAGAGGGTGCCATGCTGAAGCCTGCCTATCTGTGCTAACAAGGTAGGTGGAGAGCACATAAATGGCATCTTCCAGCATCGCATCTCCAGAGAGCCCCGCCTGTCCCCTGTCCTTCCAGCAGATGCCCCTAAACTAGTAAATGAATCTCCTTCACATACATTTCAGATGCTTTTTTAATTGGTGCTTTTGTGCTGTATCCCAAAGCAAGTGGGACATCATGCAAGCCCTTTAAAAAGAGAATCTCATTTTTTTATAGCACTTTGGCCATCAGTTCTGTTGGTTTTTTAAGCCAGGAAGCTTCTCTCTCTGGTATAGACCCCAAGGGTTGGGGTGTCTGATGTGGGGTACTCACCACTTGCTCCTCCAGGAGAATCTCCAGAGTGATGAGATCCTTCCCTATTGTGTGTCATTATACCAGGAATGGGGATTTTGGTGAGACTGTGTCTCCACCTCTCCTACCCCTCTTGATGTGATCCTTTTATCCTGTGTAATGCAGAACCTATTCATCTGGTTTTCAGATCTGTTTCAGAAGCTGTAGATTCACTGTGTCCATGGGAGTTCAGAATTCTTCCTGCATTGCCATCTTGGACCCCTCTTCCTGCTACGTATTTTTTTTTTCATAAACATCACCAATCATGTCACTGCTTCTCAAAAATCTTTTATGTTATCCTCCATTAACTTTAAAATGAAGTACAGATTTAGTCTGGCATTCAAGGTCTTTCATAACAAGATTTCTCTTTATTCTTATACTATCATATATATAATCTGCCTCTAAACTGACCTATAAAGTGTTTCCTGGGTTGCCATCAATGTTTTGCCAATTGCTTTTATTTCCACTGTCTAAAATAACATCTCCTCAACTGATAAAATTTCATCACCTTTCAAGATCCAGCACAAATATCTCTGCCAGAAAATCACTTATTCTCTCCATCTGAACTTCTTTTCTTCTTTTCACAGACAATAGACTTTTATTAATGACCCACTATATGTTAGGAAGAACATTAGTTACTAAAGATACAATTGTAACTAATTTAACAGTAGGATTTTTTTTTTTTTGCCGTTAGTATTTTTAAGCCCAATGAGAGGAAAAAGAGAAGCATAGCAGTGTGCAAAGAATGCTATGATGGAAGATCCACAAAGTTCTATGGAGATACATAAAAAGGGAATTTGGCCCAGTCCTGAGCCATGAAAGAAGGATTCTATGAAACAGTGACATCTATGCCAAGGCTGAGAATCAGAATTTACCACATGTAGGGATGATGAATAAGGATGAGGGAAGAAGGTTCCATACAGATGGAAAACATATGTTAAGGCCCGAACAAACAAACAAAAAGGCACAGAATATTTGAGGAATGGAGAGAATTTTTAAATAATCTGAGCATAAAACAAATTTAAAAAGTGATGAAAGCTGACAGTGGGAGGAAGTAAAAGTTTATAACAGTTGTTGTCAAACTATGATAGGACAGTTTATCCAGTGAGAAAGTGGTGTACAGAACAAGAAAGGAGAGAGCTAATTTGAAAAAATTTAGGTCTGAGAATCTTCAGTATACTGATGGTTACTAACTCAACAGCAAAGTATGATATGAGTCAAGATTAGTATGCAGGAGTGTGAACCTAAAACATGAAGTTGAAGAATACCAATATTTAAGGAATGGTCAAGGAGTCTAAGCAGAAATGGCCAGAAAAGCAGGAGGAGAAACAGAGTGTGTGATGACACATCAGGAAGAAATAAGGCTGATCAATAGAGCTAAATACTCCTAAGGACTTGTGTAAGATAAAGAATGAGAAGTGCCTGTTAGATTTACCCAAAAAGGAATCAGTGGGAGCTCTAGAAAAAGCATGTTCAGTGGAACTAAGGGGTTAGAGCAAGACTGCCCTGGGTTGAGATGTGAGTGGGAGTAAGATGGTGGCACCACAATTGAGAGCTCTTATAGGCAGACTGGCTGTGAAGAAGTGAAAAGGACATTGGCAACTAAAGGTAAATATGGGTTGGAAAGAGGATATTTTAAGTTATGAAAGAGACTATCTGTTTACATAACTACAGAGAATGTTCCAGTAGAAAGTCAAAATTCAAAATACAGAAGAGAGGGAAAATTCTTACGAGTAAGTCTCAGAAAAAAACGTAAAGCAAGCAAAGTATTACCCTTAAACAGGAAGCTAATTGATTATTTGTAACAACAGCAAAGGCAGGAAGTTAGGTGTGAATTCCCAGTAATGTGCAGGTTTGGGGGGAAAGGAGTGGGGAAAGTCTCTTTCTGATGACATATTCTCTCCAAATTTCCATTATATTTCACTTATGGCCCCTTCTAGCACTTGATACCTGTCCCATAAGGTTTGGGTTTACTTGTTCTATATCAACGAGATTATAGATCAATAGATGTCCAAAATATATATAAAGCAAGCCACTAATGTGAGCATATATGTAATTTTAAATTTTCTTGTAGCCAGATTTAAAATGCTAAAAAAAGGAAATTATTTTTTTTTCTTTCTGAAAAAAATGCAGTTTATTTGTTAAAGCAGTTTTGGATTCACAGAAAAATTGAGCAGAATATACAGCGATTTCCCATATATCCCCTGCCCCCAAACATGCATAGCCTCCCCATTATCAACATCCCCTATTGGAATGGTACCTTTGTTAGAATTAATGAACCTACACTGATATACCAGTATCACCCCAATGTCCATAGCATTTACATTAGGGTTTAAGGAGGTAATTAATTTTAATATGTTTTATTTAACTCAGTGTATACAAAATATTATCATTCAACATATAATCTACATAACAATTAATGGACATATTTCACATTCTGTTTTTTTTGTACCACATATTTGAAACCTGATGTGTATTTAACATTATATTAAATCTCAATATAGGGGCACTTGGGTGGCTCAGTCGGTTAAGTGTCTGCTTTCGGCTCAGGTCATGATCCCAGGGTCCTGGGATCGAGCCCCCATGTGGGGCTCTCCGCTTGACGGGGAGCCTTCTTCTCCTTCTCCCTCTGCCTCTGCTCCTCCTGATTGTGTGCTCTCTCTCTCCTATCTCTCTCTTTCTGTCAAATAAATAAATAAAATCTTAAAAAAAAATCTCCATATAGACCAGCCACCTTTCAAGTGCTCAGTAGACAGATGTAGCTAGTGACTACTGTATAGGACAGTACAGATAAAGATGGTAAGTACCATGAGAACAGATACTGTTACTTTCCTCTACCTTTAATCTCTTTTGTTCACTCAACGGTTGTTGAATTGAAATTTCATAAAATAACTTCTATCAAAGTAGTCATAGGGCATTCAAGAATTTCTTTTTTTTTTAAGATTTTATTTATTTTTTGACAGAGAGAGAGACAGCGAGAGCAGGAACACAAGTAGGGGGAGTGGGAGAGGGAGAAACAGGCTTCCCGCGGAGCAGGGAGGGGCTCGATCCCAGGACCCAGGGATCATGACCTGAGCCAAAGGCAGACGCTTAACCGACTGAGCCACCCAGGTGCCCCTCATTTAAGAATTTCTTGAAGAATACTTAATTGATCCAGTAAATAAAAATCAGCAGTGCCTATGTAGTTTGTCAGCTTTTCTACCAGAAAAGTTTTTTTTTTTTCCCCCTTCAAAGACGTTCGGAAAACTGAGTTTATCTTCATGAAGGGAAATGATGCCATGTACAGTTGTGTAGTATAGATGGGATTAGGAAGCTTTGTGACTAAATCAGGCTCGGTTGCTCTACCCCAGGCTTTCCAACTTATGCCTTTCCAGAAGAGATTCAGATTCAATCAGTATACATTAATACAGAATTCATCTGATTTGATATTAGAGCAGTTTTTCTTCTTTTCAATAAACTACCATCTCCCTCACAGGTGGACGGTTTGGATTAGAGGAGGATGCGGGGTTTGCAGGCTCCTTGCTACTGGCTAACCGCACTCAAGAAGCAAATAGGCATTGAAGTGTCCTCTTCTCCAGATAGTCCTTGTGCAGATAGAAGACTACTTGTCCTAGAGATACAGCCTCTGGTACTGCCAATGTGCTACATGAGTGAGTGAGTGATAGAATCACAAAATGTTGGAGTTAGAAGTGACCTTAAAGATCATCTTACTGACACTTCTACACCCTCTTCTCCCAAGTTATTTTATAAGTAAGGAAGTAGTCATACTACTGAATTTCTTCTGATACCAAGAGCAGAATTGAGGACTTGCATTGAGATTTTCCCTAGAATCACATTTTGTTTAAAAGTGTGGTCAGAGCAGACTGAATGCCTGCTATACCCTACAGAATAATTCTGGGACATGTGGCTTGTATATTTGCAACTGACAAAAAAATCACTCTGACAGATTCTCTTCCTCCAAATAGTTAAGCTTTGTGTATTCTTGAAGCATCAAATGTGTCCCTTTAAATGGATTCTCCCATTTATTTTAAATTTCCTAAAATAAAAAAAGATCCCCGCTATGTATGGACTTCTTTGTCAGTTCCTGCCACTGTACTCCCAGCTGTGGCTACTGAAGAGCTCCCAACAGATTGCTCAGCTTTGCCTAATTCCTGAATCATTAAGATTCAGGCCTGGTGGTATATTAGAAACTAATTCTCTACCAGCAGGAATAAGAAAATTAGACTGTAGCCCTATGCCAGGTGTCTCTTTTCTCCCAAGGACTGCATCAGCACCAAGCTGAGCTTTCTTTCTCTAATCACTACCCCTCCCCTTCCCTGTGCATTTCCATTCTATTCTCCTGAGCTGCCTGTCCTTCTGGGCCTCTTGCAACAAACCCCAAGTCCAGGCCGAGCTGTGTAGGCCTCTAGCCCCGTTCTCACTCCTGCAGATGTCTCCCTTAGGGTCTAGATCCTATTCCCCGCATCGTCCGTCACTGCTGCGGTCCTGCTTAAACCCGGTGGCAGTCCCTGACAGCAGGGCTCAGTACCCTCACTTACTGCTGGGTATCAAGCCAATCCCTCCTTGGCCTCCCTTATTTCTCTTTCATTAAATCAGACCTTTTGGAAAATCCAGCCTAAACCTAAAGGATTCACTGTATTATTTTGGCCTTCAGACTCTTCCCTTGGGAGTATCATCACAGGTATCCTAGGATAACTCCTCAGAGCCTAGATTTCCTTGTTTCCAGATAGTTTCCTCCTCTCAGCTCCTCTGCTGCAAGGTACAGCATGGCTCAGGCTGAAGTTAGGTGAGAGTATCAAATCCTGGCCAATTCTTAGAAACAAAATAATAAACACATGTTTGTGTTCTAGTATCTCATTTCAGTGGTCACTAGGAGTCTTCCTGCAGGATTATTTTACTTTTAGTGTCTTTGATGGCTGCCTTACCAAGAAAAATCAATCATCTATCTAATTTTAAACATCTAGTTTAAAAAGTACTATCAAAACTCTGGCTTTGGTATAGGGTCCCAAAAAGATGAGAAAAGAGATTCTAATACTGTGAGTTCTGTTTATGTAGAAGTTACAGATACTCGGGTTGGTTGAGTAAGAATGGAAACACACGTGTGGTACTACTCTTGATTTTTTTTTCTTCTGCTTTCACCTTTTTTTTTCTTTTTCTTTTGAAATGGTAAGAAGAAACCCACTATATAAAGTCAGGATAGATTTTTTGTAGGTATAGAAATCTCAATTATCAGGACTATGCACACTAGAACACACCCTGACATCATATATTAGCCTGCAGAGACTTCATCATATATTAGGCTGCAGCAAAGAATGTGTTTATATAGCCATCTTGAAAATTGTCAGACAATATATCACTTGAAGGCTGTCATATAAAGTAAAACATTAAGAAGAATATTTATGGGGTTTTTTGCTGTCCTAGTATTACAACTCCAATAAATCATTCTGCAGCATGTACCCCTCTTTCCTTTCTGCCTTTGTAAAAGTTGTGCAGTAGAACAGTTGGTTGGAACTTGGAAAGTCACAAACTTCATAGAAACCTGAATTGCAGAGTGGTGATTAAAATGCCATCCTGTGGGATGTTACTCCCTAGCCTGTGAGCACCAAACTGCACATTTCCCCTGTGTACACTTTGCACGCTCCTTGCATGAAATTAAAACTAGTTTGTTATGGGGAGATGGCTGCATAATATAAAAAGAATTCCAATTCCCAAATAGCCCTAGAAAACTGCAAATTAAAAAGATATCAAGTGGTACTGGTCATTTCGACAGTGTACTGACACTGAACAGTTAGAGATGTCACTCTAGTAGTTTGGGTTTAAGAAGTGTTGTTAAGTAAGTAAAGAGTTTATCTTAGAGCAGCTGTGGAGTGCTCTTGCCCTTTTGGGTGTTTTCTAGGTCTGTGTTGATTCCTGTGTCAGGCTCCATGCTGCCCTTGCTGAGTGGTAGGAAGTCTAAGCAAAAGTCAGCAGCTTTCATTCTGACAGATACCACCTTTTCAGGAGCAATAAAATAGTGAATAGTATTTCTTGGTGCAATTTCTGACAGTCCATCCATGTGAGCAACATTGTTGACTTGGCATTCAAAAGTAGCTTTTTTATGTTTTATGTTTTATGTTTTACCTTAAATATAATGTGAGGTTCCTGGGGGGTACTCATTCAGCCAGAGATGCTAATGTATTCACAACTTAGAAGGAAGAGAGAAGGAAATAGAGTTGGGTTTTGAGCACCATTAATAGTCAATCCAGAGCTT
The DNA here is from genome assembly GCF_003265705.2 of Callorhinus ursinus. Taxonomy (NCBI): domain Eukaryota; kingdom Metazoa; phylum Chordata; class Mammalia; order Carnivora; family Otariidae; genus Callorhinus; species Callorhinus ursinus. The sequence goes on along the minus strand of NW_027397063.1, from coordinate 53,256,765 downwards.
TCACAATAGGGACCCCTAGCTGACATGACAGGCAGATGCGTGGGGCAGCCACAAATTCCAGAGGGGAGAGCGCTACTCAGGTGCCCATCTTCATCTACATTTTGTCTCTGTACTGTAAGCCTTGCAAAAGAGAAACCGGTAAGTACCTCTAGGCTTTCATTTTCTTTCTCTTCCATGTGTAGTTGTTCATTTTCATAGGGATGGGAACTGAGGTCCTTCTCGCATTTGAAAATCTCATATCTTTTCATCAAGGCTGCTGGTATAGCAAATGCAAAATGCAAAATGCTACCACAGGACTAAAAGAAAGAAATTAGCACCACATGTAAAAGCTAGCTAAATATGACACAAATTTTCATATCTTATATTTTACTCTATTGTTTAAGAAGCCATACATAAATAAATAGAATTTTTCTGAAATGTCATGAAAGAACATTGTGATATTCAAGCTACAGGCTTGCAATGAAGACCTAGTATGACTAATCCAGAATTCAATAGTGAGCATGATCCATGTTTCTATGATCCTACATGAAAATTGGGCATATATTTGTAATTGTTGGTTAATATGCTTACTTTCTTTAATTCTTATTTCCTTTAATCCCCCCAAGGAATTAAAACATATTCCTTAGGTCTCCAAATCTTCCCTACCTAAAGGTTGTTCCTTAAAAAAAAAAAAATACGGTGTATTTCAAGCCAACTTCCTTAATCAATTTGTAAATTTAGGTAAGTGAATAATATTGATAACAATTGTCAACATTTACCTTGAAAACCAAATCAGTACAACACAACTTGCATATGTAATATAAAACTGTTCATAAAATCGGAGTTTACATACTTTTAGTCATTTGTGTATTACTCACAAATGGCATAGAAATGGAAAGAGTGTGTATGTTACCTAGGAATGGAGCTGAAGATAAAAGGTCATTTATTTAGGGCCTCCCAACCCACAGGTCAAATTTGTAATCTTAGAGTTTTGTTTTCATTTTTGTTTACTGAGTTTGTGTTTGTAAAATAAATATCTGGTAACAACACAAGTATTGTTACTCCCATATTATTATAGAATATTGTGTAAAGAAGCTGGCTAAATCATTGTGTCATCTCATCATCTTCAGAGTCTCCTATTAGCCTGTGCGATTCTTTTTTTTTTTTTTTAAGATTTCATTTATTTATTTGACAGAGAGAGACAGGAGAGAAGAAACACAAGCAGTGGGAGCAGGAGAGGGAGAAGCACAGGAAACTGATGCAGGGCTCGATCCTAGGACTCTGGGATCATGACCTGAGCCAAAGACAGACACTTAACAACTGAGCCACCCAGGTGCCCCAGCCTGTGAGATTCTTGAAGACAAAGACCATGGCTATATATTCTCTGTAATGTAATGTAGTGATTGGCATATAGTAGATACTCAATAAGGTTTATTTATTTAAGAACGTAAGCTCCTTGGCTTTGGAGTCATACAGATCTAACACCAGAAATGGGTTATGTCATATGATTCAGGTGACCTTGAGCAAGTTATTCATCGTGTATTGGTTTTAACATCTGAAAAAAAATAAGAGGAAAAAGAGAGCTACTTCTTAAGGGAATTTTAAACGTTAAGTAAAAATAATTTACATTAAAAGAGCTGGCACATTTTCCAGGCTCAAAATATGTAACTTCTTTCTCCCCTCCCAACCCTCTACATTGATATGGTAGGAATTGGAATTCAAGTCTAAAACAAGAGAAACTTGCTAATACAATTGACCCTTGAACAACATAGGTCTGGACTGTGTGAGTCCACTTATACGTGGATACATTTTGATAAATATATTGGGAATTGTTTTGGAGATTTGTTAACAGTTTGAACAAACTTGTAGACAAACTGTGTAGCCTAAATATATATATATATATATATATATATATATATATATATATATATATATATAAAGAAAAAGTTAGGTATTATTGTAGGAATATAATATATAATACATGTACAAAATATGTTAATCAACTGTTTATGTTTATCAGTAAGGCATCAAGTCAACAGTAGGCTATTAGTAGTTAAGATTTTGAGGAGTCAGAAGTTATATGCAGATTGTTTACTGTTGGGTTGGCATCCCTAATCCCTACATTGTTCAAGGGTCAACTGTACAAGGCTCTTCAATCTTTCCAGCAAACGGCCTTTCTTTCCTTTGATATATATAAGATATAGAGAGAATTTGTCTGGAATCAGGAAAAGTGAGTAGGCAGAGGAGAGGAAAGAAAGAAGGAAAAATGTTGATTTGGCCTTTGGAAATTTGATGGGTTGTTGGAGATGCTTATTTTAAAATGCCAGTGATAAGTACCGTGGATATCAGGCACAGCTGTGAAGCAGGTTGGTATGTGTCCCTGCACTACTCACTACTTTGTCTCTTCATAATTGAATGTTGACAGTGGTGGGTGGATGTTATTCTAGATATTTGGGCCTTTGAGGAGCTGGAAACTCTCAAGACAGTATTCTTTCTCATTTAAAATGAAAATAGCCGGGTACCTGGCTGGCTCAGTTGGAAGAGCATGTGACTCTTCATCTCAGAGTTGTGAATTCAAGACCCATGTTGGGTGTAGAGATTACTAAAAACTAAAATAAACTTGAAAAAAACAAAATGTAAATGCATAATCCAGGGGGAAAAGGTAAAACATATTTTTTTAAAAATAAAAATAAATAAATAAAATGAAAATAGCTTTATTTACTTTTTCTCATCATTAAGGCAATCCATACATATATTATACAAGTATGGATTAGGTACAGGGAGGAAAAAAAGATAAAATAATTGCTTATAAGACTCCTCTTCTGAGACAAACCACTTTTAACACTTTGGTTCATATCATGTTTCAATATTTTTCTTTGCTAATATAGAATAAAACTGAGCTATATGCTATAACACATTTTACTCTCTCCTTTTTCAATAAATATATTATGGAGAGATTTCTATGTCAGTAGGAATAGGCCTACATAATTATTTTTAATGGCTACATAGAATTCTACTGTATATTAAAATCATTATTTGTTTAATCATCTCCTTATTAATGAACATTCTGGTTATTTCAAGTTTTACATTCTTGTAAACAATGCTTGTAAATCTTAAAAATACAATTTTGATATTAATCTGATTATATTTTGTTATATAATTTTGGATTACATTCTCAGTTGAATTGTTGGTTATGAGAGAGTACGAATTTGGGGGGCGCTGGGTGGCTCAGTCGGTTAAGCATGTGACTCTTGATTTCGGCTCAGGTCATGTTCTCTGGGTTATGAGATTAAGCCCCATATCCCGTTCTGCCCTGGGTGTGAAGCCTGATTAATATTCTCCCTCTCCCTCTGCCCCTCCCACCCCCACCCTGTTGTTCTTGCTCTCTCTCTCTCTAAAAAAAAAAAAAAAGAAAGAGAGAGAGAGTACACATTTTAAATTATGATTCATTTTGCCAGACTGCCCAGTGTTTCAGCCATTTTTCCTTTCCACTAGGGGAAAGGTGCTGACATATATACATGGTAATAATGAATAATAATTATAATATTATAATTATATAATTATATAACTATATATGTATAATTATATAATAATAATAATAATAATTTGGTGTTTGTGAAATGTTTTCAAATTCAGTGAATCATTTGGCCCTTGTAACTATCCTGTGAGGTAGGCAGGGCAGCTATAATATACAATTGAGTAAATTGAGGCAAGCTAGTACAAGTACTTCCTTGATGGTCTGACAAATGCTGTTTGAAGTTTGTCTTTCATTATCATCTCTTCACGGAAGTAGAACGATAGTTTAGTATATTTATAGTTCAGATCTATTATTTAAAAATCTGTGATCTCTGCTAAAGGAAAATAGCAGGTGCCAAATGGCCTTTCATTTGCATGTCATTTGCATCTAGTGCTTTGGGTGTCATTTTACACATATCCTCTTAGTCCTTACTAGAAAAAAAAAAACAAAAAACACTTTTTTGGGTAAAAGTAACACTCAGACTTGAGTCCCATGCTGTTGAAGTATTTAATTACTGAGAAAGAGGGGCTGAAGCTTCTAGTGAAATTTAGTATATTCTCTTCTGGTATATTTATTCCTAGTTATATTATTTATTCCTAGTTATATTATTCTTCATGGTGAAATTTATTCCTAGTTATATTATTCTTCATGGTGCAATTGTAAATGGGATTGCTTTATTAATTTCTGCTACCTTGTTATTAGTGTATAGAAATGCAACAGATTTTTGTATATTAATTTTTTCTCCTGCAACTTTACTGAATTCACTTATTAGTTCTAAAATAAGTCAGAGATGAAAAGGGTAGCATAGGGAATATAGTCAATAAAATTGTAATAATGTATAGTGACAGATGGTAATTATACTTATCCTGGTGAACATTGTGTAATGTATAGAATTGTCAAATCACTATGTTGTGCAACGGAAACTATTATAACATTATATCAACTATACTTGAATAATAGAAAAGAAAAGAAAAGAAAAGAAAGAAAAGAGAAGCTGAACCATGCAATGCCACTTTGCCTCTGTAGGCCAACTTCCCCATAGATTTTCTTACTAATAATGTCACCATTTCAAAAATGCTTATAAGACTTGATTTCCCTGTAAATACCCTGATTGTAACCTGGATAAATAACCCTTCATTTAATACCCATTCCATAGCTGAGACAAGTCTGGAATATTCAAGCAACATATTAGTAAGGGAAAGTCAACAGAGGATGTTTTGTTGTTGTGCTGTTACAGACATTTGAAAATCTAACGTAAATCACAGGTTCTCTTACTGATTAAACTATGCAGAAACACTCAGGCAAGAAGTCTGTATATTAATTAATAAAATTCATGGATTCTTTAGTGCCCATATATGGGCCACAAATAATAATCTCTGTTGGGGATAATCTGATTTGAAAAACCGTATCTTACTTTCTTAGGTTACTGCTGAATTCTTCATAAAAATTTGATCTTTCTTGAGTGTTGCTAAGTAGCTAGCATCCTCCATTATATTCCTATATACATAGACTCTCTAAAGTACGGATCAGGAGAAGCCAACACGTATTAGTAACTAAATTCAGGCCCCCTCTCCACCAGTTGACAGTTTCTTCCCTGACCTCATCTAACAATCAATGTCCTGGTTCTACACAGACATCAGAAGAACAGCCATGTTTCTATATAATACAGCCATCCTAACACGCATACAACAAAAAGAGATAAATCCATACAGAGCTTAGAGGGGGAAGACCTTCCATTCCTACTCTGGTTTTCAGTTTCCCTCAAACTCTTTCTAATGTTTGATGTTGTTTCCTTTTTATTTGCTGAAAGAATTTAAAGTTCTACTTTATTGTGTTCTAAGGGATTCTAGGACTTGAAAAATTCTTCTTCTCTGTATCCTAAACAGTTGCTAGGAGACACCAGCTAAACAACCTATAAATCAATAAACCTGTGGTTTTATGTTTCATGGAAGTAGAGGGATAGTGTGTCCCTATGCAGGAGAGAATATACTAGAGATTGCTAAGCAAACTACTCAGAGACAAGATCTCCTAGTTCTTAGCAGAGGATGAGAGAACAGAATAACAAAGATGATTTTCTGAAGAAGGAACTTCTGCGATGAGATAGAAAACTGGGATTTGAGGCAGAATTTAAGATGAGAGTTAGTATTAAAAGAAAGAAATTGCTTTCTGTAAAGTCATGTAAAATTTCACAAGGGGATGAGTGAAGTTTGAGGTTTAGAGCATCTTACCAAGATGCTTTGCAGTCCAAATTGGGGCACTGAAGAAAGAAAGGAGTGTCTCTGTCTCATTTAGCAGTTTAGCAGAACAGCCTTCCCCATTTTTTCTATGTTTAAGTCAAGTGAAAGTTTATTCATCTTCTACCCCTCAAAAAATAAATCATGTTCACCGGGGCTTGTAACATGGCTTCCCTTTTAAATGCTTCATAGTTTTAGGACAAAGCTACAGTAGGGATTTTCTTTATTGTGTGATTTGAGTAGCAATAAAAAGACTGCCCCTCACTTTTTTGTGTTCATTCATCTGTCTATGCCTCAGTTTTCTCAATTATAGATTTTATTTCCTTGCCTATTAAAAGACTGTGACATACTAAGCACACACTATTTGGAATAAAGGAAGGAAGGAAAGAAGGAAGGAAGGAAGGAAGGAAGGAAGGAAGGAAGGAAGGAAGGAAAGAAGGAAGGAGGGAAGGAAGGAAGGAAGGAAGGAAAAGGAAGGAAGGAAGGAAGGAAAGAAGGAAGGAAGGAAGGAAGGAAAAGGAAGGAAGGAAGGGAGGGAGGGCAGGGAAGGGGAGGGGAGGGGGGACACACTAAAAGATAATACTTCAGTTTTATCAGCAAATCCCTTAGAGAAATTAGTTGCTATAGTTGAGCAGGAGCTTCAGCAAGATGACTGTTTGGATGAAGGTTGAAACCCTGAGAGGGGAAATAGGTTACTTACTTCAGCAGTTTTGCCAGAGGTCAATCAGGTCAGACCTCTAAGGATCATACAAATTCAGAGAGGCCAAAAAGGAAATTAAAATATCCGACTTTGGAGGCCAATTTGGACTGTTCACTTATTCCAGCACAGAATTAGTGCTTTGTAGCTCTGGTCTCCACAGGCACATTCCACCTCAGTGACCCCCTAGTTACTAGCGTTTTTAAAACTCCATTTTTTTTTCACTAATTTAGGCTCTTGAATAGCATCTTTTCCAAAACCACACTGCAGAAAACCCCAATGCCATACAAACAGTAACGACCATAGCATTTTTTCACAATCATCTTGATACAAAAGATGACTGCTTTGTCTTTCATAAAGTTTTAGTGTCAGTTCATAAAAGGCTGCCTGGGCTTGCTGATTCCCATTGACCTCAGCTTCAGGACTTACTTAACCTGCAGCCCCAGGAAATCTCCACATTGCTCTCCAGAGTTAGGTATCAGACTATGATGTTAAATGTTGCAGCCTTGGGAGAGAGCTGGATTCCAACTGTGATGATGCACTGTCTAACATTTTAACTTTGGCAGGTAACTTCCCTGGTCTGGGACTAAGTTGCTCCATTTGTGTAAGGAGGATTCATTCATTCTTATCAAGCAGTCACTTACTAAGAACCTACTGTGTGTTGGGCACTGTGAATCTAGATAACCTTTAACTTCCTTTTTGATCTGTAATCCTCAGGCTTTGTCTTTCAGCCCATAACAGGTCTCATCGCTGAGTCCAGTTTGCTACTGCTGATCAAGATATGGTCTTTCTATCCAGTTAAAATATTCCTTATTTCCCAATGAGTATTTGAGGTTCTATATCCAGCCTTCACAAAGACTGGATGTTCTCTATTTAATTTCTAGTCTCCCCATGATCGTTACTGCCATACTCCTACGTCCTAGCCCCTGCTTGTTAGCTAGTACTGGAAATTCTAATCTTGTTTGTCCTTTTTCTGTTTAAAAAGATATTTTGGCCTCTAGCTCAGAGTTCTTGAGATTTGCACACTTTTTTTTTCCCTGTAGTTGGTCAGAGTCTTGATCCCTGAATGACCATCCTTCCACTAATCGACCTGGCCTTACTTTCATTCCACAGACTGGCACCACTGGGGGTATACTTGGTGATGGCTTTCCCTCAATGGAATGATTCTGCCACATTCTAATCCCAGTTCTGACAACATTCTGATTAAATATACCAACCAAAAAATGGAAAACACTTATGGCAAATCTTCAGGCAAATACAGCATACTTGGGTTGGTTTGTTCTTGCTGTTATCTCCATAGAAATGCCAAACAACAAGCACTCCCCGTTCTAAAGGTAACAAACCAAAGAGAATTGTCACATTTTTGTTTTCTCACCATCCCCTTTTCTCTGCTTTTTTTTTTTTAATTCTGTGTCAAATATCTGTGCATAGCCTTTTCAGCCTCCTAAGTACTGACTCTTTTTGGAGCTGTGGTTTTAGAAACATGCACACATATATATGCAATTAAATGCAGGCTTTGACTTTTCGCCTGGGAAACTGGAAGGATAAGGTGAGCTAAGCTTTTAATTACAAGTACCCATTCTGGGAGGCAGGGAGTTTGAGCTTCCGACAGCTACTGCTGCTTAGCCTAATCCCATCTTTCAGGGAAGAAAAAGAAAAAGCCCACATGTATCTATCTACAAAAATGTTGACTTAATATATTCGACATTTCTTTTTATATTTGCTAAAGTAAACTCTGCTTGAAAACCAGAGAAAAAATACCCTACTGTTGTTGTTAAGGTGAAGATTTAATGTACCTATGGTTCTTTGATTCGTCTTAGATTATTGCATTGTTCTATTTCTGTTTTCTTTAAGATTGTCTCATGATATACAGACATGCTAGTATTCTGCACTTTTATAACTGCTTTCATCCAGAATCCCAAATCTCTTTACAAACACTAATTACTGTGATCTAATGTCACTGGAAATTGTTAAATATGCTCCAAAGAGGTTAAACACTTTAAATCCCGATTTACAAATTAAAAACTAGAATGTGGAAAAGCTAAGCTGCATTTGGGGATTTAAATAGGGTTTTGGTTGAAACAACTGGAAATGACAGCTGTCAACCCAATCCCCTAGTCCTTGAACTCATTTGATATCCTATACTTCTTGAATTATTATACATGTAGGAAGACAGGTTGCCATTGTGAATTCAGACACTGAAGATCTTTTTTTTTCCTCTCCAAATAATGTATAACACCTAAAAATATCATTGTGGAGTTGTGCTATCTCTCCAGGTCAAACTTTAAGATATTTCTTATGGAAGTCATGTTTCTTAAACCATGGATTGTAATCAGTGAAATTATTTGTTACTTCTTTAGCAATTTCTAGACATCTGCTAACTGGATTCAGTTTTGTAAGTTTAAAAAAAGAGATACACATACACACACATATAAGTACGTGTTTATGTATGGGTGTGTATAGGTACATGCATATATCATATATGTCATATAAATATTGTCATATATTTGTCATATAAATATATACACCCAGAGAAAATAAGACAAAAATATTCCCACTTAAGATCTTGATGTCAGGGACTAGTAGATGAGAATTTCTTATGTGTTATGCAACCATGTGTCAATATATTTCTAAAGACTTCTCTGTATTTAGAGTTTTGGTGAAGCAGGAAGACATAACATCTATACACATGAGCCCATAGTCTAACTTCATCCCAGTATTACCTTATTATATTTTGCTCTCAGCAAGAGGTGCTACAGAGGCCAAACTGTAAATAGGTATACATAGACTAGAAAGGGTGTCTAAACAATGAGACTGATCTGAGAATAAGTAAGAGGTGGCAAGAATTTTTTTTAGACTTTCATAGGCTTCAAGTAAATAGATATGCCATTAGGAGATGTCCAAGTAGATATTTGGAGAATGAGAATAAGAACATGAGATATGTTTGGCTGTGTATAGATAGGGAAATTAAAAGACTGCTATTGACACAAATATTGTGTGAGATTGCAAAGAAACCTTGCCAGCACAATGTGCAAGGGTGCCTCATTTCCTCCTGGGCATTAGATCTTTTGTGTCTGAATCCACGGGACATGTTTTCCTACCTGGATGTAAATCAAACAATATTTTTAGATGGAAGTGGGTGACATTAGGTAGAAGACATATTGGTTGGTCACTGCTTAAGAGGCCAATAAAACAATTTATTTAGCTACCAGAACACTCTTTATGCTTGTCAAATAATTGGAACAATTTATTTCCTATTCATGAACATCCTTTTATTAGAATTTCTTTTATTCATTTTTAAGTCTTCCCAAGTATCTTTACAGCATAAAGTGATGACTATAACCTAATATCTCTCTAACAGCAATGATTTCCCTCAAAATTTCCTTTGGGTTAAAAGATGATCTCAGATTTCATGATCTCAAATTCCACATGTAGAATGCTATTCTGTAGGCTGAACTGATTCCTGCCCCAGTCTAATGTGAGGAAAATCCTAAAAGGTTTGTTCCAATTCTATGCTGTTTTGTCACATGATTACAGGCATAAATATCCCCAAGCCTGGAATGTGTGGACTCCAGTGTTCAGGTTTTCTGAATTGTGTCTAATAATTGGATGATTTGGACATAGATTATATGTGAGAATTAACATGAGTTTGAGTTATGTATGGCTTATGTCTGTATTTATATATACACATCTCCCTGTATTTATCTTTATTATAGGAGCTAATGAAAGTAAAGTACATAAGAGTCGCTGGCCCATTGTAACTCTTCAGTAACTCTCACTGCTGTTTTTGTTACTGTTGTTTCATTTGTCATTTTGTTGTAGTCATATGACACAAAAACCTTCACAGGGAGGTGTGAACTGTAATTGAAGAATACCTGCATGATTAGCAACCCTTAATATTGGCGTATCACACACCAAGGGACACATCGTAACTAACTCTTTCCCAGACAGCAGTGCTTCATCTCACTTCATACCTTGGCATCTTCTACTCTAGAAGATCCCTTCATGACTGATAGCTCTATTTCTCAGTCTGTCTCCTGGGAAGGAGATATAGGCATTCAGAATGTGAGCTAATATGTATGACCCTCTAGTGATCTTTGAATAACCAGTCTCTGTGGAAGGTGCATTTTTAGTCTGGCCAGTTATCAGCAGGATTCAGAGAGTCCAGGCTACCAATGACTCTCACTGGGGGCTTTTTCTTTGGCTTGATGAAGCCCAAAGGATTCCCACAAGCTGGCCCTGGAGATTCTGGTACTGTCTCATAGCTGCAGGTCCACATGAAAGCAGGCCCATGTCTCAAGTTACCCACTTTCTGATTGATGCCCAGGGGAAATTAAATTATATCTGGTGTGGAACTAAGCTTTGTACCAGAATGAACTCAGAGTCCTATTCCATAAGCCCAGAGTTGTTATCTATTATCACACACGGGAATAACTTTTCTATCTTGTCACCGCCTATATAGCATCTTCTCTAATTTTTCTCATGACTTCAGTTCATCTCTCCAGTCTCCAAACTACTTCAATACCTTCTACCATCATCATCTGTCCTAAGAATGTATATTGTTAACAGTTAGATTACATCTGCCAGATTCCTTAGCTCTCCACCAGTTAATAGTGTTTCATGGCTATTTACATCATGGACTTTGGAATCAATCCAACGCACTTCATATCTCTTTTCTAATTTGCTGGTGGTTGATATTGGGCAGATTATTTAACCTCTCTGAGTCTTCCTTTCATTGCTTGTAAAATGGTGATATCAATAACCACAATTTAAGGAGTTTCTGTGAGGACTGAAAACAATGGTATATGTAAAGTGCTTGGCACTAGCTAGCAATTGTTTGATTGTATGAGATGAACATGCAGAACACTTAATGTAATATTTTGACATGGATAGGCACTCCATATCTCTGAGCTATCCCTAAATATGTGCTTTTTAGGCCTTTTCTCCTTAGTCCCTTCTTCAACCTCTCCCTCTTCTAGGCTCTTTAGGATAGAAGCATGAGGGATCATCTCTGTCTTCTCTTCCAGCTGTTGGGGGCAGGAAAGTGTCAGGTTAGAAAGAAGAGAAGTATAAACAAATTATTATAGGAATTCTGAGGGAGAAACTGATTCTGACTAGGGAGGGAGGTGTCAAAGAGGCTTCACACTACAGGTAACATTTGAGCTGACTCTTGAATGACTAAATGTGATTGCTTAATGACATAAAAAAAAGGAAAGAGGAAGACAGGAAATGTGATCACAGTCAAATACATTTGACATGCTATAACTTGTCAGGTAGTAAGGGTGAGGTCAGCAAAGCAGCGACTATGTGCTGAGACTGTGGATATAAGGGAAGCATTTGTTCAGAAGGATTTGGTTAAATATTCATTTACTGTTTCTTGACTCTGGAAGAGACCTCAAAGTCAGCAAGCAGAAGGCTAGCAGTTAAATTCATATTTTTGTTGTTGTTTTTAGGCATTTATAAAATCTGTTATGAAATGGATTTTTCTCTCAAGAGGTACATTTTTCTAAGGCAGAGATAAGGTGGTTTGCAGTCTTATTTTCAAGGCACCTCACTCCAGTCCCTCACCACAAAAACAAATCTACCACATTCAATATATTTGTTGAATCATAAATAAAAATAACAATGAAAGCATAAACATTCCTCTTTCCAAATATTAATCATGACTAACCAAAAGTTGTTTGGGTTTTTTAAAGACATAACTAAGAAAAAACAAATCCTTCTTGACAATACAGTTGCTTGTGCTTGCACAAAGAGCATTTCAAAGAGCGTTATAAGAGCCACAACAGTTGGTGCGAGAGGAGAGATTAGCAGGACTCCATTCCAGGAAAATCGTTATGGTGATCACTTATCACTTGTCATTACGTATAAATCCTATTGGTCTTTTTGCCTCAGTTTCAGTTTGGACTTAACTTACACTTGAGAAATCACTCTTTATCTTCTCCTCTTCTAGAATTTACTTTATTCATCTGACTGCCTGCCAATTTACCCTGACTATCCTATCACCTACCTTTGGCTTCTCTCTCATTCTCTTCCCTAAAGCCAAAAGAAATAATAGTTTTGCACTTATATGTTTGACAGCACATATCACATATACTATTATGTGGAACAGGATACCTTATATGATGCAAGGCATAAACAAGGTACTCAGGATAGCCTGCAGTAAACAAAATGTCATCGAATCACTCCTAAAAATATTGTATTGATAGAATATTTAGAAATTCTGTAATCAATCAGGCAAAATCCATCCTCCCCAAAATGTGTACTTGGATTTTGGAATAAAACTCTAACCTGCTGTCATGTACAAGTTTTTCTCCCTATATATGACTATTCCACCCCATATACACATCTGTTCCTTAATGGAACTATGGCCTATAAAATAGCCGTAGGAGAAAAAAAAATCTCCATATTCAACATCAAGCTCAGCATTGGACATATAATGAGATCTCATTGTTGATTAAATGAATAAATGAATGAATGAAAATTAATAGCCGGGGATGCTGGGACCTATGAAAAGTGGAATTACAATAGAGTCTCTACTCTTCTTGTATCCTTTATACATACTATATAGCAATAACCTTTTTTTTAGCAGTGTCTTAAAGGTACTACTAAATTATTTTCATTAATGCATTAAGTTTACCAGTACAGACATAGGAATAAACCTAGAATTTCAGGACAAAGTGAATAAACTGCTACAGACCATTGAATTTACTTTCAAAATGGCTATGGAATACAGCTTTATATTTAAAACACAACTACCACTGCTTCATTAAAATACACACACGCATATGTGTGTGTGTGTGTGTGTGTGTATATATATATATATATATAATCTTCCTTTGAGATGCACCCCTAGCTCTCTAGGTACTCTCACTGGCAAAGGCCATATTCTTTCATAAAGTTCTGCTGCAGAAAGTTTCCTGTGCTAGTTTGCCAGAGAGTTGTAATTCCACCTTTCAGTTAAGGAATTATCCCCTGATCAAAATATTAAGAGGAGCAGCACTAGCTCCTATGATCAGGTCTTAACAGCTTAGCCTAGATCTACTTAGAATAACTTGGGATTTCCTTCCAACCAGGGAAGACAGGAGACAAACTTTAGTGGGTAGATGTATGAAAAGACAGGTTAAGAGTTTTGTATTTAAGTACAAATGGACCAGAATCGGACTTGAAGGCAGGCCTGGATGTGGAAATGCACACTCAGCATTGGTTAGATCAGTGGATGATGGGTTTGGTGACCCAAAGTGTGAAGAGGGCATGGAATGGATGGAGTTATGAAGATACCCATTTTGTCTAGGGCTGAACATAAACACTTCAGTCAGGTGAATTACACTTGTACTGTACATATTAATAAGATAAATATGTTCTCACCGCAAATGATAGCTTGTTGAAAATGAATAATATCTTCTTCTAGGCAGTAATTTATACTGATTTACTATTAAGACAACATTCTGAGTAAGTGTGATTTGTATCCTACATGACAGATAATCTTCCCTTTCTGTCTCTAAGAATATACATAGCACTCTTTACAAAAATAGAGTCAAATAGAGCAGGACTTCTGAAATCTTTGCGAGCTCTGCTAATATTTAATGCTTCCTTAATTGAAATAAACTTGGTACTCTTTTTCAATTCTGATGATTTTTTTCTTAATATTTTCTAACCACCTAAAGTAAAGAAGCCTTTTAAACCATGTTAGGAGGAATAATTTTACTTTGTTATGGAACTTTTATCATAACCTTGATGTCAAATGACAGGTAATGAGCATCTAGTGTATACCTGGGCATTGGCTAAATCACAACACTTTGTAACTTACCAGCTTTAAGTAGGCAAAAAGTAAAGACCAGAGAATAGTCTACTTATTTTATAATAAATATAGAATGACTACAGAGAAGAGCTCTATTAAACAATTCATAATTAGAACACCAATGATGGCCCTTTGTAATGGTGTAATGATTCTTATGCACGGGTCACTTCTGCTTTTTGGTGGTCCTGCAATCACATTCCACTTTTGCCCTAAGAGTTTCCTTATCTTTTTTCAGTATCCTGAATGTATACACTGCTTTTAATACAATCAGACCATTATTGCTCAGACTTTCCATGACCCATCCTCTCTCCTTAACCCACCCTCCATCCTCTGCTCAGTATTATTTTATTTCCCGCATGCCCAAACACATGTTTTCTCCCTGTACTCATTTAGGTCTTTCTTAGCTCTTGTCCCCAGGAGCCCCAGGGTTCTATCATTTCTTTCTTAATATTTTATTTATGTATTTATTTGAGAGAGAGAGAACATGAGCAGGGGAGGTGGGGAGAGCCAGAGGGAGAAGCAGACTACCTCCTTGCTCAGCTCAGCAGGGAGCCTGACGTGGGGCTCGATCCCAAGACCCTGGGATCATGACCTGAGCCAAAGACAAATGCTTAACCAACTGAGCCACCCAGGTGTCCCTATCATTTCATTAATGACATCAAACCGCAAGACTAAGAAGTCCATGAGGTTAGAAGTTCCTATTTTAAATATTTTCCCATCCCTTTGTCTTCTCTCTTTGTCTTCAGATTGGGCTGTGCTTTTTTTTTCCTTCATTTATTCTAAATTCAACTCTTTAGGCATGGATTTTACAAGAATTCCTCTGCTTCCTAAATCCCTAAATCTACTTTCTTTCCCAAATCTATAAGCCAAGTGTTACTTGTCAGTTCATTGATTCTGGCTTGAGAGCAGAGAAAGGAAAAGCCACCCACCAGATAACTTTCTGTTCCACTTTCTCCCTTTGTGAAAAAAGACGTATCTTGTGTCAGATTTTTTTTTAAAGTAGAACTGTTCCTAAAGATAAAACTTGGAAAGAAAGTGAACTTCTTAGAAGAATTATGCCACATGAAAGATGCCACCAAATGCATTTTTGAGGGGCTTATAATGTATGTGCTAGAACTTTTCATCACAGTTCACAATGAAAATAATTTGGCATGAAAAATCAAATCAATGACTCTAGATAAAGTAGATTCATTATTAAAATATATAAAGCTGGGGTGCCTGGGTTGCTCAGTTGGTTAACTGTCTACCTTTGGCTCAGACAGGTTATGATCCCAGAATCCTGGGATCAAGCCCTGAGTCAGGCTCTCTGCTCAGTGGGGTGTCTGCTTCTCCCTCTCCCTCTGCCCCTCCCCCCTGTTTGTGCACTCTCCCCCCCTCAAATAAATAAATAAAATCTTAATATATTATAAAATATCATTACATTTATCAAATGAAATAATGCAAGTACAGCTCAAATCAGTGCTGGGCACATTGAAAACAGTGAATGTTAGTTTTCCTTCTCATTTTGTGGCTTTTCTATACCCTCAGCATCTGTATGTGTGTGTGTATTTAAAATATACCTAAGTATTTGTTTGTGAGGTATTATAATAATTTTTCTTGAAATCTGAGGATACTTAATGACCAGCATATGATATGACTTTATGAATTTCTTCAAACTTAGAGGTGCAGATCAGAACATTATGACCTAGATTGCATAATGAAATATGTCGTGGGTAGCGATAAGGCCCATACATTCAGTTCCTGTAATGCACAATAATTTCCAGTTACAATTCTGACTTAGAAGCTAGTAGATATAGACCTTTCTTCTACATGCTTTTTGACTTTAGAATTAAGGACAGCCACAGATAGAACTTACATTAGCGTAGTGCTTGGCAAGTCACTCAGCCCAGCCCTCTTTTTGGTAAGCTTCCTTCTAATTTTAAACTGTTCAAAATTATATGTTTCAGCAACTACTTCTTGCCTCCTACTATATTTACAGAGTTTCTAAATCAATCCTTACAACTTCTAGGCTAGCATTTATTTTTGGTTGTTGAATAAACTAGAAAGCTATGAAATAATTGCTTTTGTTTAGATGCTTTCACAGCATTTCTATAAAATGTTTTCATAATACCCTTTACCTTCTTTATCAAATCCCAGTTTCATCTTTATCTTTGATATCTATCATCTTCCTAAGAGCACTTTCCTTTATTTTAATCTCTGTATTTGTTTTGCCCATTTATTTTGCTCATTATGAAGTAGAACTAAGGTTACAATAGCACACTTCTTGCTAAGTTCTCAAAGAAAAAAGATGGATTAACTACACTCCAAGAGTCAGAATTTAATTTAGAGAATTAAAATAATACATAATTATTTATAAAAGAAAGCTCTAAATAGACTTCAATGTATTTTCTATTAAGATCCAAAATGTTTTATTTCACTAAAATTAGCATTATTATATTATTCTTTTATGAACATAAATACAACTTGGATGAATTAAAAAAATAAAACACATTTTCTCAGTAGCCCCACATGCTTCACAACTTCCTAATTCATTAGAACACAATTAACAGGTCTCTTAGAACACTGATTACCATCACATGCCAGGCTATGATGAAGCAATGTGGTTCTCTAAGTAGAATACTTGCAACTATGTATGAATTTAGCTTATTCAAACTTATAGGCTTTGACTACTACCTGACTCAAACTTTTGCAAAACTCTACTAGACAGGCGCTTTAACCAACTAAGCCAGGGAGCCAGCACTAACTTTTGCAAAACTCTAGATGTCCCATTATTAATTCCATATTTATATACTTATATTTTCATTTATCCCTTCTGTTCCTTGGCCATGCATTCTAACTTTTTCAGATTTCATGACTTACTTAAGGTTTAAATGAAATTATTTATGTTGAAGTAATATTTACTGAACAAATATATTTCAAAATTTATTATATACAGCACTGTTCTAGATATTGCGAATGAAGAAGTTTAAGTAAAAAGTCCCTGCTCTCACTAATAAGCACTTATTCTACTTAAGGGAGATAATTGGTAAAAACTAAATAGGTAAATTTTATAATAAGTAGGATGGTGTTAACTGCTGCAGAGAAAAATAAAGCAACTAAGGGGAATGGGGATTCTGATGGTGGTAGTGATATATAGATGTGTGTGTGTGTAGTGTATGTGTGTGAAGTTATTTTTACTAGGGTTGGCAGGAAAGGTTTTATGATAAGATGACATTTGGGCAGACACTAAAGGAAGCAGTGGGAAAAAAAAAAAACTGTGAAGCTCTGGAGAAGGGTTTTCTACAAGAAGAGAACTGCAGGTATGAAGGCCCTGGGGGTGAGTCTGGTTGGTATGTTCAAGGAAAGTAAGGAGGCCAGGGTGTCTGAAACAGAGTGAAGGAAGGGAGTGTGGTAAGAGATGAGGTCTGAAAGTAACAGGGTGGGTCTGAGGGAAGGAAGATTATGTTCGGACCTCTAAGGCTTTTGTATACATGCTGACTTTCTTATAGGACTACATGATCTCCTTTGTTGTTTTTTTAATTATTATTATTTTCTTTCTTGTAACTTAATGAAACAAATTGACCACAATAAAATGCACTAGTCTTAAATTTTCAGCACTAGGAGTCTTGACAATTACAGAGTTGTACATATCCATGCAACCAGTGCCCCCAATAAAATAGAGAACATTCATATCACACCAAGAAGTTCCCTCATGCCCTTTCCATTCAGTTCTTCCTTTTTTTTTGTTCTTGAACTTACATAAATAGAACAATATAGAACATATAGTATATACACTTTTGTGTCTGGCATCTCTTGCTCAACATAATGTCTGTGAGAGTCATCCTTGTTGTTACATAAATTAATAGTCCATTTCGTTTTATTGCTGTATAGCATTCTAATGTTTATTTGTTTATATTTTTTATGTATCCCGTTCCTTTCCTTTCCAAATTGATGTAATTTGGGCTGTTTCCAGTTTGTGCTTGTTATGAATAAGGTTGCTATGATGTCTTTTTGAGGACGTAGGTTTTTATTTATTTGGAGTATATACCTAGCTGGGCCATAGCGTAGATGCATGTTCAACTTTATAGTAAACTTCCGAACAGTTCTCCAAAGTGTTTTTCATTTTATACTCCCACTAACATTGTATAAGGGCTGTGGTTGTTCTCCACTGATATTGCTAGTAATTTTTTTTCATTTTATTCATACAAGTGGGCGTGAAATGGCCTTTGTTGTTTTAATTTGCATTTCTCTTTTGGCTAATGATGATGAACACCATTCCTGCACTTAGTGATCATTCCTATATCTTCCTTGTGACATGCTGGTTCATGGGCTTTCTCTGTTTTGTAAATGAGTCTCTTGTCTTTGTATTGTTGATTTGTGGAAATTCTTTATATATGTACTCACAAAAGTACTTTTTCATAGATATATATATATATACATATATATATTCTAAATATTTTTCCCAGTGTGTAGTTTGCCTATTCCATTTTCTTAATGGAATCTTTTGATGAATATAAATTTTTACTTTTGATGAAATCTCATTAATCATTTTTGTTCTTTTCAGATCAGTACTTTATGTGTCTTGTTTACTATGTTTTCACAAGTTCACTAAGCTATTTTCTATTTTCATCCAGAAGTTTTATAATATTAGCTTTTACATTCAGTTTATGATGTACCTCATATAAATTTTTGTATATAAAGTGAAGTAGGGACTGAGGAGGGTTTTTGTTTTTTTGTTTTCTTTTGTTTTCCATAGAGATCATATCTTTCTAGACTTTCCTTTCCCCATGTTGTTAGCTCAGTGTTTTGGTTGAACATCAATTGATCATATATGCCTTACATTTTAAAAAGACTACCAGTTCCTGTGTTGACAATATACCGTGGGAGATACAGGAAGGGAAGAAGCAAAGTTAACTCTTAAAAGACTATTGAAATAATCTGAGTGATAAGCTTGGACAATAAAGGCAGCAGGTCTAATTTTGGACATGTTTTGAAGGCAAAACAAGAAGATTTGTTAACAGACTGGATGTGGTTTGTGAGAGAAGAGACGACATCAAGGACACTACAAGTTTTTTGAGCTGAAAAAAAAAAGTAAAAATATGGAGAGATAAAGTTGCTATTTATTAAGATGAGGAAGACTCTATACAGTGGCAAAATCTAGAGATATACTTATACCTGGACATGCTCATAGATGTGAACACTAATCATTACATTTTTTTAAACCATTTGTGATTTGACCATTAGGTAATTTTTTTTTCTTTTTTACTTTTCCTCAGGGACCTTTATGGTCATCTAGATTCTTACATCCAAGTGCCTACTAGGTAGGAATGCATTCAAGTACCTCAAGATTGCTATGATTAAAAACAGATGAAACAACTAACCCCACCCTTGCTCTCTACAATTTTTTTATTGGTTGGATGATGTTTAAGTCAAACAAAAATTGGAATTATTCCAGATGCTTCGCTTCCCTCTCCCTTACTATTATATCTAAGTCTTATAATTTACCAAGCCCTAGAAAAAATAGAAAAATTAAAAATATATGAGAAAAAATAACCTTCATTTACATTTCCTTTATAGGTCTTGCCTAAGAATTTTTGAGACCACATTCATAAAAATCCACACTTACTTCTACCCCCTTGGTTTTGCTCACTAAGAAAATCTGGCTCTGCGGAAGAATAGTAAATTCAGCACATATTTGGATGGCCTGAGTTACAATCAAGACTTGGTTAGAATTATTTTTCTACTTCTTCCTAGCTGTAGGACCCTGAAACAAATTAGGAACTGTCTTTGTAAAATGAAGATAACATTGGTAATGACCTCAGATTAAGTTAGGATCTATGCTTTCCAGTCTAGGGCAGTATTCCTCCCAGGGGTATTAGGCAATGTTGAAACCATATTTAATTGTACAGCTGCAGGAATGAGGAGAGGGGAGTACTACCGGCATCTAGTGGAGGTAAAGACCAGGGCTGCTGCTGAATATTTTATAATATACAAAGAATTACTCAGCTCAGAATGCCAATAATGTCAAAGTTGTGAAACCCTGGTTTAGATCTATACTTATATTTGGTCAAACATATTTACTTATTTTATGTATATATCTTCCCCATTAGACTATATACCCTCCATAAGGAAAGACTGAGTTGATTTTATTCACCAATATACTCCCACTGCCTAGACTAGTGCTTGTACATAGTAGATGCTCAATAGAAAAGTTGATTGATTTCCATATATTTTATTCATGTGTCTGTTTCTCCACTGGATTGCACTCTCACTGAGGGCAAAGCAACTATATTTCCATCAGTGGGCAGTAGCATAAAGTAGAGTGCCTGACATATGGCAGATAAGCCATAATATTTTTTCAGATAACGAAAAATTATGCAGATTCTCTGTAATTTGAAAGAGGATGAAATGTGAAGCTAACACATACTCTTTTCTCTTCCAAAATCTTCTTCTAATGAAATTTTTTTCTACATTCTTAGACCAAACAAACAGCCCACAGGAGTAATTTGTGTGTAGTATAATTAGTCCAAGACTAAAAGATTTTGTTTTAGGGCAGAAAAGAAAAATAATTTTATTTCTCTATAAAATAATACTTTTCAGTCTAATTAGTCACATCTAAACAATAGAAGGAGGTGGTATTTTAAGTTTCAGAGAAGGCGCTCTCTTTCTCAGTGATCTTTTGCATGCTAAGAATTCATAATTTAGCAGTAACGATAAACATACAGATAATCATAATACGATGAGAAAGAAAAGAGACTATGCCATTGAGTTCTCAATGCCTAAAATATTGCCTGGTTTAGAGTAGGTACTGGCTAGGTGAAATTAAAAGAACCTGGTATAAGCCTGACAATAATAAAGTTCAATAAATGGCCACTTTCACTTTTCTCCTAATGGGTAAGAACTCAATGTGTATAAGCTTTTTGTGTATATATCCTTAGCATTTCTACCAGGTCTTTCATAAAGGACCTGGCTATGTTTACTGGGATATTAAGGGATCACCATGATTTTTTTGTTTGTTTGTTTGTTTGTTTAATTTTTTTAAATTTTATTTTATTTTATTATGTTATGTTAGTCACCATACAATACATCATTAGTTTTTGATGTAATGTTCCACGATTCATTGTTTTCGTATAACACCCAGTGCTCCACGCAGTACATGCCCTCCTTAGTACCCATCACCAGGCTAACCCATCTCTCCACCCCCTTCCCCTCTAAAAGCCTCAGTTTGTTTCTCAGAGTCCATAGTCTCTCATGGTTCATCTCTCCCTCCGATTTTCCCCCCTTCATTTTTTCCCTTCCTTCTAATGTCCTCCATGCTGTTCCTTATGTTCCAAAAATAAGTGAAACCATATGATAATTGACTTTCTCTGCTGGACTTATTTCACTTAGCATCATCTCCTCCATGTTTTGAAGGTTTGCTGAGGATCAGTATGAATTCTGGGGAGGAAAGACAATGAAAGGAAATATACTTTCATTGGTGTTGTCCCCATATTCTCATAGATAAACACTATCCTTGTCCAAACTAGACCAACTTTTTTTTAAAGATTTTTTAAATTAATTTATTTATTTGACAGAGAGAGACAGTGAGAGAGGGTGAGAGAGGGAACACAAGCAGGGGGAGTGGGAGAGAGAGAAGTAGGCTTCCTGTTGAGCAGGGAGCCCGATCCCAGGAGCCTGGGATCATGACCTGAGCCAAAGGCAGATGCTTAATGACTGAGCCACCCAGGTGCCCCCAAACTAGACCAACTTTAATTGCCAGACCCTATCTCTTGGGGCTTCAGCTCCATCTATTCTCTCCTCATGAAATTATTTTCCTCTCTCCTCACCTATCAAAATCCCCCTTGCCTCTTAATATCCAACTCAAAATGTACTTCTGCCATGAAGCCCAGTAGATCTCTCCCTCCTTGAACATCAATAGCATTCCATACTTCACTCTCTTTGAAGGTAGTCACAATGTACAGCCCAGACTTAAAAAGTGGGGAGTTATACTCCACCTCCTTAAGGGTAAAGTATCTAAATACTATTTGGAATTGCTCTACATGGGAAATTTCAGGGCTCTCCCAGAGAAGCAGAACCAGTAGGAGATAGATACATGATTGATGATAGATAGATAGATAGATAGATAGATAGATAGATAGATAGATAGATATGATTTACATGCTTCTGGAGGCTGGCAAATCTAAAATCTGTGTAGAGTAGGTTAACACGCTAGATATTCTAGAGCTGATGCTCCAGTCCAGAGAATCCAGACATGGAACAACGTCTTCTTCCAAGAAATGTTAGTTTTGCTCTCAAGGTCCTTCAACTGATGGGATTATTATCATCCAATCCATTATATCACTGGATCATATTATCAATAATAATCTCTTTTGCTTAAAGCCAACTAATTGTAGATGTTAACCATATCTATAAAATATCTGCATAGCAGCACCTAGATTAGTGTTTAATTGAATAACTGGGCATTATGGCTTGGCCAAGTTGACATAGAAAATTAACCATCAAAATCTTGTCTCTCTTATTTATTTATTTATTTATTGAATTATTTATTTATATCAGCATGGATTCATGGACATTTCTTTTATACATCTGGTTATAGTCCAACACTATTTTGTTTATGATATTGCTCAAATTGTTCCAGCTTTGGCCATTGGTAGCTTTTTTCAGTTTGCTACTGTGTGCCTTTGAAATAATCTCACCATTTGTGTGTGCGTGTATATGTATGTGTGTGTCCATATGTGTGAGTATTTAGCACCTTCTTACTTTTAGGCACTACAAGATGCTTATCTTACATATTTCCTGCCCCAGCCCTAGGATTAGCCATTTATCCAAGGAGCCCTGGTTCCTTTTATTGGAAAGTATTATTAAAAACCAGATTTAGATGTTAGATGTGCCTATTGTTATTGGAATGTATTGTTTCTAACCCTCTCAACTCACAGAGCAAGGAAATATATGTGTATCTACTAACCCATATATATACATACATATGTGTGTATACACACACACACACACACACACACACACACACCTATAGGTATTTCTATATGCTTCCACCTTAATCCATTACTACATGGATCATCCTAGCTTCTGACCCTAGCTTATCTGGAGAACCGCCCTGACTCGACAGTAAGAAAGCTGGCTTCTACAACCTATCATCCACTTACTAAATTCAATTCCATTATACTTATATAGTGATTTGAGAATTGTTAACCATGGGAAGCAACTTTGTCAACTTCCAAAGTAAGGTCATCACCTTTTCCCCAACCCTCTTCAGTGAGGTTGTTTCATACATTTATAATACAGTTAGATTATTTTTTTTTCACATTCTTTATTCCATCTGGGATCCTTAACCTTATAAATGATTTTTTAAGAATTTACATACATTAAAGTTCACTGTTTGTTCTACAAAGTTCTGTGACCTTTAATAAATTCATAGTGCCATGTATCCATTATTACAGTATCATACAGAATAGTTTCATCACCCTAAAAAAAACAAAAACAAAAAACATGCTTCACCTATTCATCTCCCTGCCCCATCCTGGAATCCCTGGGAACAACTGATCTTTTTACTGCTTCTATAGTTTTGCCTTTTCCAGAATATTACATAACTGGAATTATACATTATGTAACCTTTCAGTTAAGTTCTTTCACTTAGCGTTATGCATTTAACATTCATCATTTCTTTTTGTGACTTTATTATACATTCCTTTTTATTGCTGAATAATATTCCCTTGTGTGACCATAATACGGTTTTGTTTGTTTGTTTTTAACCTATTCATTTATTGAAGCAATATCTGTTGCTTCTAATTTTGGGCACAGTGATATTTGATCAATAAAAGAATGGAGTATGGGATTGAGTGAGCAAAACAGTGTCTTTAGAAGTTGAAGATTTAGAAAAGGGGAAGAACTTAACTCCTTTTATTTATTTCAACCTTGACTTCCTTCATGCTTATTCCTTCCTTTCCATCACCATGCCTACTTAACTGAGAATTTATTTCCAGCTGTTCGTCAGTGAGGAGTGTAGCTTTTGAAGCTAAAAGAAAATTTTGTAGAATTGTTATACATAGCCTGAAATTAATCTGAAATTCAAGAACAAAGAAAGATACATTATCATACCCTTTGCACGGGAGAGTGTATGGACAAAGCTCATTGACATAAAATGGAAAAACGAACCAAACATATAGCCATCCTGAATAATTGCAAGATCACAATTATTATATTTTAAGATGCTGTAATTAAAATCCCCATTTCCGGACTCTCATGGACCAGGACTTTAAAATATGAAAGTTGGTGTAGATGGACAGGAGATAAAACATATAAGATGATAATTATATCTAAGCATTTATCTTTAAAGGGAAATTGATGAAAATTGCTGAAAATTGCTGATGAAAATTGATGAAAAAACGCATACTGTGTTTTTTTGTTTGTTAATTCTGTGCTCAGAGAACCTTAAAATCTCTTCAGGTTGGAAGGCAATACCCCTTATATATTGGAAACAGAATTTGTATTGGGGCACATCTCCGAAGCAGGAAAGAAAACACACCATCCTCACTGAAGCATGCCAATTCCAAGGCTGATTCACATTCCAAATTGAGTTGTTTTGCCTTTCTTAGCTTTCCTTTGAATCTGTTTCCAAGCTATAATCTGTAGACAACTGTTCGCCCACATACCTGTGGTTAGGCATTGTGAGACAGCTTTACCTTTATTCCATATTAAATGTAAAAATTACTTTAATGCAGCACTGAAGTAAAAATGCTGTAGGCACTCCAGAAAATAAAAGCCAGAAATTTCTAACTTAATGGCCCTGCAGAACAAAAATCTCAGCTTCATTGTGTATCCTATGCATATCAAAATGTACATTTGACATAAAGCTGAAAGATAAATAAGATAAACCACTTTCATCTTACTACTTATTATGAAGGATTTGAAAAAATATATCAAGGGCAAGCCAGGGTCTTACTCTTTCCACAGTTTTGCTGGTGTGTATCTCTCTGGGCAGGGAATTCTTAAGTCAGATTTCCGAAATGAGCACAGGAGGAAGGCAGAGAAGAGAACTTTGCTCAAATGTACAATCTGGTTGAATGTGTCTTTTTCAGTTGTATAAATTATCAATATACTCTTATAGTAATTTTAATACTTTTTTTTAATTGTGGAAGGTACTTTCATTGATCAACAATTGTTTATTGAAAGCGTACTTTGGCGGTGTCTGGCTGGCTCAGTAAGTAGAGCATGCAACTCTTGATCTTGGGGTTCTGAGTTGAAGCCCCACAGTGGGAGTAGCGATTACTTAAGAAATAAAATCTTAAAAAATTAAAAATTAAAAAAAATGAAAAGAAAGCCTACTTTAGCCATGGAATGCTGATAAATCCTGAACAGACACCAAAATTCTAGGTAGATAGGCCAGATGTAGTACCTACTTGGAGAAAATAGACTTATAAGATGTTAACAATAAGACAAGATATGATTAAGTGTCTGATAAGTAGTATAGACCAGTTATTCCCATGAAAAAGACAGTGGTAACATTGTATGAAAAAATAACAGGATCTCCTGGAACTATTGGTACAGTCAGAATATCATTAAGAACTCAGAACAGAAAAAACACCACCACCAAACAAAACAAAACAAAACAAAACAACCTCAGAAAAGAGAGAGAGAGCATCATGGACCAAAGTATTTAAGAAGGCAACAAAAAAAAGGCAACTAAACCAAGGTATTGATTAGATTGTGATTCATAACAAAGCCCACCAAAACTGAGTGGTTTAAAACAACTAATGTATTTAGTTCATGATTTTGTGGATGGCAGGTGATTGTTCTAGTCCAGGTTGGTTTTGCTGATTTCTACAGGGCTTTTCATGCATATGTGGGCAACCGGTGGTTTGGCTGATGGCTGGTAATTCAGGATGGCCTCATTCCCATGTCCATTGATTTTATACTGTCAGCCAAAGTATTCCTCCATCATGCTAGCTTAAGCTCATTAATATTGTGAGCTCAAGATTCCCAATGCAACAAGAGTGGGCAAACCTTAATGCAAAACCACTTTTCAAGTCTCTGCTCAAGTTATGTGTGCTATCGTCCCATTGGCCAAAGCCAGTCACAAGACAAACTGGAGAAATAGATGACACATTTTGACTGAAAGAACTACAATTTCACTTTGCAAAGTGGTATTCAGGTGAGGATGGGGAAAGTCTATGGCCCTTTGTTTCAGTATAACACAGTATATCAAGCAGTGATCAAAGATGTAGCTTCAGTGGAGTAGAGTTAATGTTGAAAAGAAATGAAGAAACATAGTTGTTTGCCCTTGAATGAGCCACTGCAGGGTTTTGCTAGGGAATGAAGAGATGACTAGATTAACATTTTATGAATATTAATCTAAAAGTTGGGTTGACTGTAGCCTGGAGGAGAGAGAATTTAGAGAAACATTCAATGCTTGTGAAAGCAGCTAGCAGTATCTGGCACCTATCGGTTGCTTACTAAATGATCCCTGTAACTTAATCTGAATCCAGATGTGAAGTAATTAGGACATGTACTCTGGTAATGGTATGAATGTGATGCAAGTGCCAGATGTAAGAAGCAATTTTGAATGAATTATTAGCATGCCTTGATTACTGATAGATTTGGGGGTTAGGGGACAGAAGTAGAAGGAAATTAAAAAGAAAAAGATATCTTCAAGATTTCAATCCTTGATGACAGAGGAAGATTGGTAATATATTAACAGATACAGAGAAGGAAGGAAGAATTCACTGGAATACATTTTTGTTTAGACACATTAAATTTTAGTGGATGGCAGCATATCCCATAGATCACTTTCAGTGGGGCACTGGAAATATGAGTGCAAAGCCTGAGAAAGAGTCAGGGATATATGAATAAATAAATATTATTTTCCATCTTCTACATAAGGATGATTAGAAAATGCAATAGTTGGATGAGGTACTCGAGACAGAATACAGAGAGTAAAACAGAGCATGGAGATAATCACTGGAGGAAAAAAAGAGAAAAGAAATCTGAAAAGGATTATTCAAAAAAAAAAAAAGCAGAGGGAGGAGTGATCAAAGGATTGGGGTTTGGGGGTGGGGAACCATGTCATATAATGTCAGAGAGGCCAAAATAGGGAAGAGCTCAAAACAATTTCCTGAGTTTTTATCAGGAGTATTAGAAAATAGAAATTAAATTTTGTTGTTTCAGTAGGAGCAACAGTAACAGACAAAAGAGGTTGGCATGAGGTTGTCAGCAATGCAAAAGAGCAGTCTAGAAAGATAACTGAGGCCAAACTCCCACTTGCAAGATACCTCTCCTGGATCAAGGAGAAGATCTAATCACTAAACTGTGTTTCAGTTCATCAACTTTGCTTATAATTGCACCATTTGAAACAGAGCAATTTGACATGATGATAAAATTTTCTGACCCAGGCAGATACACGGGCAGAGTCAATATTTTCTTCATTCATTTTGTTCTCATTTTCTGCTTTTTAAAATGATACCAAAGTTTGTTATTTCCTAATGTTGCATGTATGTCCAATGTCTGCTCAGCCACTTGTTGATTATGAGTTACAAAGTCAGTGAAAGCAGACAGATTGTTAGGGCTCGCTGTTTATGTTGTGGTCATCATGGATAAGGTCCCTTAGAGTTGCACAACACAAAATACATGTGACTACTTATGACAGCTTACGATGGAAGGAAGTCATCTCTGAATGATTTACACTCTATCGTGGGGAAAGGCGGACAGAAGGAAACACACACATACACACAGCCATTGGAAAATTCCAAAATATTGATTTTACAGAAAGATCAGGCAAAGGAATCAGCAACAGAGAGAGCTCATGTTAGAAAGTAGATGACAAGGTCAGAAAACCAAATACGTGGGTCTCCCATTACCAGATTCCATAGTTGGGATATCATTCCTAGGCTATATAGAAACTTGAGGGATAGGAACATTTTCTGAGAATTCACAGTGAAGGGAAGCAGTTAGGGGATGCTTTCAGACAGAATAATTACCTTTTTTTTTTTTTTTAAATCTTAAGACTTTTATACATATATACATTTATACAGAGTTTATACATATATACATAAAGAGAGAGTTTTATACTTATATACAGCATAAACTCATCTGCTTAGCCTGGGTAAGAATGCTGAGATGAAGTAGATCTAGGTGATATGCGCTTCACATTTATTTTACAATTTATTTCTGGATTCCTAGGGACACCTTGTAAATTGAATCTTTTTCACATGAATCCTCGTTTTTCATCTTTGTAATGTAAGAAAACTTAAGTACATACATTGTACAAAACTCAACAGTTATTAAAAATGAATTGACAGTGATCAGTGCCCAGCATATTGTCCTAGCATATTCTTATTCTTCTACTTCAGATTACATGATGTAAGTTAAGACTGTCATAATCTTATTGACTTGTGTAATTTGAAAAGCAGAGTTGTCATTGAATTGATATGAATGAATCAATAGCTAATCAGTTTAAATAGCAATTATTACTGAACATATTTATGGGAACCTTAATTACTATAGAGTAGTGCCATGTCAAGTGTGAAAAACATTAAAATATACTAGAATGTGTCAACAGGCAATGTCAGAAAGTGCAATGGACTATGAACCCATTAAACTTTTATATTTTTATGTACTTTACTTGGACAAATCATCAAATCTCAGTGATAACTTGCAAAATATGCAAATTAGTAATATTGCACTTCCAAGCAAGCCACGACACATTCTTGGCCTATTTGTACATTCACTGTATTTAACACAACTTACCATCAGGGTTGCTGTTGTTGAGTACAAACTTAAGAGTGTTTCATCTAAAATTCTGGTGATGATCTAGGCAGGTGGTAAAAACTATACCTATTTAAGCAATTCCATCTACATCAATCTTATTTCCTTGCCATATTTTGTACTTCATAAGCTAGTTTATTTTATTAGACAAGCTTGCCTTAGAAAATAGGAACAACACACATGAGACAATGGAAAGGCAAATGTTCATGCAAAGGTTTGGAACTCTGTAGAGTGTTTAGCATGGCTGGGAAAGATTGGGTCTGAGTTAGAAGCTGAAATGGGGGCTCTGTGAGCAATGAGGGGAAGAAGAAAGTTCCTGTAGTAAAGATTATGAAAGTAATGCAAGGAGAAATATCCCTACTTCAGAGTTCTGAAATGATTTTAGAATCAAAAATCACAAGCATAGTCATGGTAAGAAGGAAACACTGAGAGATGTTTTCACAGCTCTCATTTTTATCTCTCTCTCTCTCCTTTGTCTCAGATGCAGACAGACACACATACCCCAAACAATGTGAGCATGCACACACTCCCAGACACACCCACATACAGGAAAGTACACATCCTCTTTTCTTTATAATTAAAGACCAAAAAACCTTATTGCTACTCTTCTCTTTTCACTACCCCTCTCCCCAGAATCTTCTGTTGACCTTTTATTAAAAACTCCATTCCAGGGACGCCTGGGTGGCTCAGTCAGTTAAGCGGCTGCCTTGGGCCTGGGGCCATTATCCCAAGGTCCTGGGATCGAGTCCCACATCCAGCTGCTTGCTCAGCAGGGAGCCTGCTTCTCCTTGTCTCTCCCTCTGCTTGTGCTCTCTCTGTCAAATAAATAAAATCTTAAAAAAAAAAAAAACTCCATTCCAAATCCAGATCATCAGTTAGGAGGGAAAAAAGTCTTCTTCTATTAAATAGAATCTTTGTCTCCTATTTTGAATCAAAGGTGAAATAGGAAATAAAAGCAATCTGTTTCTTTAAATCATATTTTTATATTATAGTCTTGAGAGCTTATTGACAAGAACACTTGTGTCTTGAAGGCTTTTATTTTGCATCCATTCTCTCCATAGTTTCAATAAGAGGTATGATATTTCTATATATTTCCACCCGAATTAAAATGGTGCTTAGAAAATGGAAGGAGTATGGAAAAGGTAAGGAAAGTTCATTTTAATCAGAAAATAAAATTTAAAAGTGAAACAAATTGACTTGGCAAGAGAGGCAAAAATCAGAACACTTGGTGATTGAGAAAGCCAGAAGGAAATAAAATAAGGTATATAAGTTTTGGCCAAAAGCTAAAGGGCAACTCTGACTGATGCAGGTTTTCTCTGTTCATGTCTCAGCTGCTCCAATGTTCACTCAGAGGTTTCATATCTTTTTTATTCCTCTAAAAAACAAAACAACTTCTTGATGGATTGATTGCTGGGACAGTTGCACATGTAATACAAAATGCTTCTCTCCCAAGTTTGAGCATCCTAGGGCTATGGAGATGCAAATGGTTGGGGATTACTGGCTCACAGTCAAAGTTAAATTCCCCCAGACTCCTGAAAAATGGAAATTTACACTATCTGATCTGTACACTCAGTTTTTGAGAAGATATATACAATTCTGTGTCTATGTGCTCACATGATCTGTAACCCAAGAGTTTAGTTTATCATGTATTCCCCCCTTGACTCAAACATTTCCAAGATCCAGGCTTATAGTAACACTGTAGGGACAAGGATGTATTAGTTCTACTAACATACTTACACACACACACACACACACAAAAGGGAAGGAATGTGAGAGAGTGCAATCACCAAGTTTGCAGTACTCAGAGTCTTGACTTTTAGAGTTATTGGACAAACAAAAGTTTCTTTAAAATTTGCTTCCATCAAAAATATATATAATGATATCCATATAAATATTAGTGTTGAAATATGTGATCAGGTAAGTAAAGAAAAAAGAAAAGCATTCTGCTAAATTCAAAGAATATGTGTTCCAGAGACTGGAGGATATTATAAATAACATTTCTTTTACTATTTTGCACTGACAAAGTGAAGAGAAGGGCTGAAGTAGCTGGCTATTGAAAGTTGTTGATGATAAAGCTCTGAATTGTCCATGCTAACTCTCTAATGAATCAGATTCCCTGGAAAATCGTTCTTTTCTTTCTTCCACTTTACCCTAAAGATCTGATTTTGTGTTTTGTCCATTTAATAAATAAGCATCTCATTCAAAGGGGAAAAAGCTGACCTTAAAAATTTCAGCCTTGTTGGAATCAATCTTCACTGAAAGGAGCTACTGCTGTCTCTGAGATCAAAACTAGAACGTGAAATCCATACAGGCTCATTAAAATCCTAGACTTCTTCAGGCCCATCTGTAATGATGACAAGTCGTAATCAATGTGATTGCAATGTGTACTTAATGTTTCTTATATCAGCACATGCATCCATGTAGCATGGTTTAGAAAGTTTGGAAGTATTTCAAGACTATTTTGCTCTCAAAATTTCATGGTTTCTATTACGCGACATAATTGAAACGCGTGATGATCTAGGTAGGAGAGGAGAAGCTGCTATTGTGATTTTTTTTTTCCCAATTGTGGGCTTTTTGGGTTTCAGCAGCCCAACACTCTAAGGCCCCAATGTGATACCCCAAGATACTAAACATAAGCCAAACCACTATCTAGTGTTAACACCCAGAGATGATACACTAGCAAATGTTTCCTCTGGGAAGCCTCTGAGGATCCCAATTACTCTGAATCAAGAGAGAAGTCAGTCAGGCTTGAAGTAAGGGGCTTGCATTTAAAATCAGCAGAGAGGGAAAAGTGTGATGAACAGATGAAGTTTCTTGGCTTGTCAGAGCTGCTAAAAACTATTACTGTCAAGCTTTCCACCTCCTTTCTACCCCTCCTTCTTTACGGTATTGATAGGGAAGACGATCAGATCCATTCTTCATCTTGCTGCAGGAACATGAGGTTGTTTATTGACAGTCTCTAAATTTCAATCTGAGATGATATTTTTCAAGATAGAATTCTGGAGAAGCCCCTATGTCCCTCCTTATTCAGAATTTAAACCCAGAAGGTAGTTCCCAGGGAAAAGGAAAAAAAAAGGAATGTCTACAGCTGTTTGCTGCCAAGGAACTTAATGAAAGATTGCAGGTACCACATCCTCTTTAATTGAATTTCAGCTTGTTTCACACACGGGAGTCCAGTTGTCACAAGGGAATTCTAAACAAACACATTGTCCTTCGTGGCTATGGAGGCCAGTGTAGTGGAGGATGAGAAGAGCATTATTCATGGAGATTGTCCATGCCTCCTTAGAAGGGGTCAGATGTCTGGAGTCCTAGAGCAGGGAAACACTGTAGCTTTGCTTCCAGGATGCATTTGAGAACCTAGCCCACCAAATGTTACTCATTCTTTAAACACAGCACTCCTAGTGGCTGTAGTAAGAAAGTGTATGCATTAAGGAGGGCCCGTGCTTTGATGAGCGCCTGGTGTTATCTGCAACTGATAAATTATTGAACACTACCTCTGAAACTAATGATGTACTATAAGTTGGCTAATTGAATTTAAATTTAAAAAAAGAAAGTGCATGGACATTCCGAGTAAATAATTTCTTCCCTGGCTTCTAAAACCAGCTGTCCATCAGTATCTTTAACATATTTAGATATCTTTGGTCAAGTAACTTTATTATAGATTGTTTTCATTTTTTAATAATGAAAAAAAAATTTAACTATGGTATAAAACACATAATGTAGAATTTACCATTTTTAAAGGTACAGTTCAGTAGTGTTAAATATGTTCACACTGCTGTATAACAGATTTCCAGAACTTTTTTTCTTCCAAAATTGAAACTCTGTACCCATTGAACAACAACTTCCCACATCCCTCTACCTCCAGTCCCTGGCAACCACCACTCTGTTTTGTTTCCATGAGTTTGACTATTTTCAGTGCCTTGGGTAAGATGAGTCATGTATTTGTCCATGTTTTTTGTTTTTATCCAAGTAGTTGACATATAGTTAACACTGGCTTAGCATTAATTCCACAAAAATTGAGTTATACTGTTGTAGCAACCATAGTAAGTCCTAAGAAAGAAGTTCCAGCCCTCATGAAACTCGCAATCTAGTGAAGGAAACTAATATTTGAATAGTCCCTACAGTGCAGTGTCAATGTATACCATAACAGCGATATGTACATATAGTAATAGCACTTCAATTAACAATCTTAAAAGTTTTTGCCAAGATACTTTCTACCATGATTCCAGAGCAGAAAGTTTCTCTCACATTTTCATATTCTCACCACAGGTCTTATTCCGTGAAAACTAAGATCATATTTATATCTTTCTATTAAAAGTCCAAGACTGCTTTTAATTTTCTACCCTTTATGTATTGATCGATAGTCATAAGTATTGTTTGTCACTTTTTATTGTTGGAGAATCACAGTGAAAAGCACCCCCCATTCTACTTTCTCTATCGAGTCTGCAGTTCTTTATTCTAGCTGATGTTATGTGAGCATTTTTCTTCATTCTCTTAAGATTTCATGTCTTCTGCCAGGCTTTCTTCCACACTCTTTGAGAAGTACTGTATAGTTTCTAGAAATCCCTCTTTTTGGTATTAAAAGTTGCTTCTTGACATTTTTTTTCCTTTGAAACAACCATAGATTAATCTTCACTTTAAATAGCTACATTCAAAAATCTCTTCCAGAATACTAACCTTTAAATGTAGATGGAGATGCACTTGTACACATAATTGCTACTCAGATTTTTAAGTCACAGAGCCGAGGATCTTGAAGGAACACTCGGTATCATTGGCACCAATGCTCTTATTTTGAAAATGAGGAAAATGAATCCTAGGAATAAGAAATGACTTGTCCAATGTCAAAGTCTCTAAAGATACGTTCCAGGTGTCTTCTGGCTCAACCATTTGTTCCCACTTGAATCAACAGTGTGGGTAGCAAATGGTGGGTTTGATGAGTCTTGGGAGGCACAGCATCACCCCTTGTATAAGTGCTCTGGGAAAATAATAAACCTCTCAATCAGCCTTGGCAACGTACATAAAGACGGTTCTATAAGTGATTGTGCTCGTGTCTTCCTCCAAAGGTCTGTGATAAGATGCCTTGAATTTATTAGTGCCAATAAATCCTCTTTAATATAATGTGGCTCATGGGAAGTAGCTGCTTCTTCAATTGCTATGAGAAGAGACATATAATAGCTTTATTTTAGGTAATACAGATTTTTTTTTCCTATTGTC
Organism: Callorhinus ursinus; assembly: GCF_003265705.2. Classification (NCBI taxonomy): domain Eukaryota; kingdom Metazoa; phylum Chordata; class Mammalia; order Carnivora; family Otariidae; genus Callorhinus; species Callorhinus ursinus. The sequence continues at coordinate 53,222,569 of NW_027397063.1, read as the reverse complement.
TATGTCATGTTCTTCCTCTAAAACACTGAATCTCCTTTACCCATTCATTCATCATTCCACAAGAGATCATTGAGCTCCTGATGCATTTCTGCCATTTCATTTGGCATTGGGCATAAAACAGTGAATAAGATAGACTTGGTCTCTACCTTTATGTCTCTGCTTTCAAAACTGTCTAGCAAGATTATTTGTGTTTTCTACCTGTATTGTTTCTTCTAGAAAGGCTTAGGGTTTCCTTGTTGTTGTTGTTTTTTTTTTTTAATAAATGTAACGATAGACAAATATTCCTCAAGCTTTTTTTACTGTGGCCATACATAATTGGGATATCACATGTAAGAAAACTAATGTGACAGAGACCTTCTAAGACACTGAAATAAGTTCCTTGTCCATTTCCTAAAATTGCATATTAAACCAAAGTTCTCTGCCCTAGAAATTACCAGCGTGAATTGTAAGGGTCAGTTGTTTGTTTGTTCTTTCCCCCTAGACCTGTTCACTTGTGGGGTACTCATGCATTCAGTAATCATAAACTAGTTACATGGGCTGTAGATAGTAACATGTCCATCTAGTTAAACACTATGTATCCATAGTGCCTAAAACAGTGCCCAGAACATAGTAAATATCACACAAATATTGTAGAATAAGTGAAATGAGCTTCAGAAAAGTGCTGGTTGTAGGCTGGCTGGTCATTTTTCTTTCTCACTCCCAGAACTGCCATTAACCTCAAAAGGGGTTACTAATTTGTACTAATTTGCATGAACTTTGCTGTAGTTATAGCCTTGTTAAGGAGGTTTTTTTTCCCTACAATATTCAATAATTTTTTTAAAGATTTTATTTATTTATTTATTTGAGAGAGAAACAGTGAGAGATAGAGAGAACGAGAGGGAAGAGGGTCAGAGGGAGAAATGGACTCCCTGCTGATCAGGGAGCCCGATGTGGGACTCGATCCTGGGACTCCAGGATCATGACCTGAGCCGAAGGCAGTTGCTTAACCAACTGAGCCTTCAATAATGTTTCTTCCACATCCTACTGCTTCCTTTCCTCAGCCTCTTTTCCTAGAGGTGGTTGCCCTCTTAGAAGCCTGGACATGTGCCCCAATTGAGTGAGACCACCTCAAGGCATCTCAGCAGGACTTGCTTTGGGGCAGGAGTTGGAATTAGCAAGAGGGGGCTGGGGCTTTCATAGTATAGCAAAGACCCACAATCTAGTACATATTCTCACTTTGCGTTTTATTTATTTGCCTGGCTGATGGACTAATTTAGAAAAGGTATGAGGCAGTGAATAAAAAAATGCATTGAATTAATTTTTTTTTCATTTAGTAATTACTGCACTGCAGCAAACAGCTGGGTCTGAGTGAATGCTGACATCTAATTTTCAGGTCTTGAATTGCTTGGAGAAAAGCAGGTCTCTCTGTTTTCATCTACTAACTTTTCATTGTGAAGTAATTATGCAGAACAGAGTATGGTCCTGGGCTATGTTTAACATAGGCAGGTCATGACTAGACATAAAATGGACACTTGCTTTTAGGATAGGAATAATTAAAGGCTTATAATTTTGGAAGAGCAGTGATGATGTCATTTAATAGATACACACTTGCAAAGAATTGCATGCTTAAAAGGCATGTGTTTTTCCACTTTAGATCATTCATAAACTGTCAACCTAATTTGGAAGCAAAGCTTACTTTCTCCCTTCATCCTGTTGTTGGTGGAGCATTTCTATCTCCAAGAGAAAGACTGTGGTTTATGCCATTCTATTGATTTTGTTTATTTGTAAATGTAGATAGATATATATTCCAATAGGTTGTTTTCCTCAGGTTCCAAATAAACCAAGAAGTTGGGAAAATGAGATTCTAAATGGAAAATAGCATTGAACCATGGATTTGGAATTTTGGGGGTATAAAGAAGTTTAAAGATCATATTTTAATTCCTTTTTTATACAAACTATATATTGCAAGCGTTAGGCAAATTTAACAGTGTGTGGAAACAGTCATGATACTACCATCACTAAAGACACCAGCCACAGTGCAAGGGTCCTCAAGGTTACTCTCATTTCACATCAGCTGGCTGCAAGCTCAGGGGTTCCTATAACCAATCTTTAGTTTGATAACTTGCTAGAATAACTCACAGAACTCAAGGAGGTGTTATATTTATGATTTCAGTTTTATTATAATGCAAGAATATAAGTTAGAACCACCCAAAGGAAGAAAGGCATAAGGAGTAATGTGAGAGGTTTCAAAACTTGAAGTTTTCATCAATCCTCAGGGACACATTACCCTCCCGGCATCAACACATAGCAATACATGGAGTACTTCCCACCAAGGATGTTCACCTGAGCTCTAATGTCTAGAGTTTTTATTAAGGTTTTATTGCATAGGCATGATTAATTGAATTATTGCATTCTATCTCTAGCCTCCCATTCCCACCTTCTGAGCACCAATCATTTAATCACATGGTTGGCCTTGCTGGAGTGGCAGCCTTATCCTGAGTCATCTTCTTAGCTATAAACTATCCAGGAACCCACTGAGTCATCTTGTTAGCATAAACTGTCAGGAGTGGTTGAGGGGCTCACCATTAATAACAAAACACACCTATCACTCAGAAAATTTCATAGGTTTGAAGGTTGCCTCCCAGGGGCTATGACAATGGCTAAATCTCTTTTTGGGTGAAGACAAATACCTTACCACACAAATGTACACATCCCAGCTTGCTGATTTGGTTTAAGGAAATTCAAATACATCAGAGGAAAGACCTAGGTATCAAGGAGAGATCTCCTGACTCCTTATCCAGAATTTTCTTCCCTATGCCCCAAAATGTTTACTAGAATATGAAATCTACTCTATAGCAGCTTTTACAGGAAACTATCTTGAAAAATGCTAATTATATAAAAGCAATGGAGGGGTGATTATTGATTTTAGACTTGAAGGCTTAATTTGCATACTATGACCTCCAAGTGAGAATGGGAGCCTAATAAATCAAGACAAATCTGTTAGGAAAGAGAAAGGAGTAAAAAATGGAGAGAAGGTGCTATGGAAGGTAGCTGGCTTTCTGTTTTGGGACTCAAGAGGAACAAACCAGGATAGCATTGTTTGGGTAAAGGTTAAAAAAATGGTGGTCATGGAAATTAGGGAAGACCATTGCTTTAATGAAACTAGGGATTTTGAACAAGTGTAGTTAAAGATGAAACTAAAGAATAACACATAGTCTGTTTATCTAATTATTAAGAAAAGAATCTACAAATATACTAGAGTTGAGTAACTGGATAGAAGACTTCAGAATTAAAGAATAGGTCCATAAGAACCCTCCTCATGTGTTTTTATCCATTTAATGCAGACAGTGGGTACAGTGTAAAAATACTTGCATGATTGTAGGATCTTTTCTTTCTTATTCATGAGTTGGTTACTATAAAAGCATATATATCACATGCTAAATTTTGTGTAAGAAAAGGGAAATAATAAAATATGCATGTACCTGCTTACTTTTACAAGGGAAGTCTAGTAGATATAAACCAAGTAACTAAAGGAATTATTTATAATTATAAGACATTGGCAGGGGAAACAAAGTAGAAGGGGTAGGTAGGGGAGAATGTGAAACTTCTCTGATTTTTTGTACAGTTTGGACTTTTGAAAGTTTTTTGGTGTTCCTTATGTTCAAAAATATTAGAACAGGAAAAAGAAAACCAGTAACTGGCTATAGCCAGAAATAAACAATGTCACTTGTCTTTTAAATGAAGAGCATAGCCACATGTAAAGGAAAAAAAGAACTAATCCAAATTTTTAACATAATTATATATTTATTAAGATATAACTTACATTCAATAAAGTTCACCAGTTTTAAGTGTCCACAACTATCTTTCAAACACACTGCCTTGACTGCATGCCCTCAATCTAGAGAGAAAAACCACAAACAAATCTTAAACTCTTATTTATCCTTTTATTTGTTTGTTTTGAGTTGTGATGTGGGTATAACAGTTTTGAAAGTACTTTGTGTGCATTGTAGGACTGAACAAAGGAGTAAATGTAGTGATGCGGGGGAAGTCAGAGAATATGGAATATGGAGTGAAGGAAGGCAAAGAAGAACCTGACAAGGTTAGATTGGAATCGGAGATACAGATTTCCTGTGTTTGTTGAAAGTGCAAGAAGCAATGATGCCTCAGGAATAATGAGCATACTTAAAGCCTAGATGTTGGTTTCTAAATGTAATTGTCCACTAAAAGGAACCAGGGCTATTGAGAGATACGGCTGAGTCCAGGAAGGAGGCAAGGAAGGTATAAGATGAACCTGTATCGTGGAATATTATGCAGCCGTCAAAAAAATCTTGCCATTTGCAACAACATGGATGGAACTAGAGGGTATTATGCTGAGCAAAATAAGTCAATCAGAGAAAGACATGTATCATATGACCTCACTGATATGAGGAATTCTTAATCTCAGGAAACAAACTGAGGGTTGCTGGAGTGGTGGGGGGTGGGAGGGATGGGGTGGCTGGGTGATAGACATTGGGGAGGGTATGTGCTATGGTGAGCGCTGTGAATTGTGCAAGACTGTTGAATCACAGATCTGTACCTCTGAAACAAATAATGCAATATATGTTAAAAAAAAAAAAAGGTAGTAGGAAGGGAAAAATGAAGGGGGGGAATCAGAGGGGGTGACAAACCATGAGAGACTATGGAGTCTGAGAAACAAACTGAGGGTTCTAGAGGGGAGGGGGGTGGGGGAATGGGTTAGCCTGGTGATGGGTATTAAAGAGGGCACATTCTGCGTGGAGCACTGGGTGTTATACGCAAACAATGAATCATGGAACACTATGTCAAAAAAAAAAAAAGATGAACCTGTATCATTTAATTGTTTAGGAGGTGCTAATAAAAAAAAAACAAAAAAACAAGCATGTTAAAAGGACAGAGGAGCCAGCTTGAAGTGACTTCTATTGTATATATCTGGAGCAATTTCAATATTTGGAAGCATAATGAATTATAACACACTGAATAAAATAGGAATCTATGAATGCATGCTGATCAATAATAGGTAAACAAACAAATAATGGGGAGGAAAGGAAAGCTCTTCCTAACTGATGCCAACTGATCAATGTGGAGAGAATAGTGAATTTGGGAAAATACTATTTGCAACAATCACAGAAAAAAATTGTTTTAGGCAAGGATTATCAGTGGATACTAAATTTGGGGAGAAAAGTTTGGTGAGAAACAGAATATTTGCATAATCCCAAATCCCGCAAGGGGAAAAATAGTTATTATACAGTGAAGAAATTAGACAATACTCTGACCTGGTGATCAAAATTAACATCACCAATGAGTGGCAGATGGGTAAGGTGCCTTCAGATAGGATACCCAAGAAGGACACTTCCCTTATATAATACTCCAGCTGGGCATATACTACCTAAATGAAATTAAGAGGAAATATCAGATGTGACAACTAAATGCAATAAATAAGCCATGAACTGCTGGATCTTCAATGAAGGAGAAATATGCTAAAAAGGGCATAATTGAGTCATTTGATAAAATTGGAATATAGATAAGTATTGTTAAATTTTGTGAATTTAAAACATACATATATGCATTTATATACATATATATTACACATGCATATGTAATATATATCAATATTAAATTATTTAATGAGAGAGAGAGAACAAAAGTGGCAAAGTAGTACAGATTAGTAAAACTGGGAAATGTTGTACAGATGTTCTCTATGCTAATTTTGGAAACCTCTGTAACTTTGAAATTATTTTAAAATAGAATTCTATTTTATTTTTAAAGACTGTATCTGTTTTTTTGAGAGAGAGGGAGAGCAAGCACAAGAGAGAGAGAGAGAGAGAGAGAGAAAGAGAGCGCACCAGTGGGGGGAGATGCAGAGGGAGAAGGAGAGGCAGGATCCCCGCTGAGCAGGGAGCCAGACATGGGGCTCAATCCCAGGATCCTGGGATCATGACCCGAGCCAAAGGCAGTCACTTAACTAACTGAGCCACCCAGGCACCCCTAAAATAAAATTTTAAAAAGGAGTAGAAAGGCTAAATTTCCAAGGAATGAACCCTTAAATTCTTGGCTATGGCAAAGGTAGGAAAAAAGTTTCTTATATCACTATATTAAGATCCCTTTTTGAATAAACTCCTTTAAAAATCTTTCCTTTTCATATCAGACCAGCTGCCTTTCATGGATCTTGTCTCTTAATTTGTTCTTTCCTTCTAGTATGGTGTTCCTATGAGTAATGCATGTGCTTCTTCTTTTGCTTCCCTTGCATTGTTATAATACAAGTGGGCATGTGTACAAATGCCTCAAGAGACTTGGGCAGATTCCCAGGTCACTCCTTCCACCAGGAACCCTTTTCTCTTTCAGCTCCAAATCCAACTTTTCACTCAAGGTAAGCAACCAGATGGCTCTTTGCTTCCAACAGGCCCCATGTAATAGGCACTTAACTTTACATCTTGTATAACTGTTGAGAATTAACAATCCTGCCTGGCCAAATTGCATATCACCTCACATTTGTGATGCCGCCAGTGGCTAAGAGAACTTTAGGCACATCATTTCATTTACTCTCCTATGGTCTTTCAACAGTAGATAAGGAACAAGTATCACATGCCCCATCCTGCAGAAGAAAGAACCTAGGCTCAGATCTATTATGTACACTATTCAGAGGCCCAGCAGAGCCTTCTCTTCAGAAAAGAAATATTTTGCCTATTTGACAATAATGTTTTGCTTTGAAAAATCCTTTTGAAGTTGTAATATAAAATAAGAATTAAAAGGAAACAATTAAACATGTTATTGTAATGCATTTAATTCACGTCACCATGGATGGAATACCCTTATAGCATATATCAGGTGTACATAGGTGTACATACGACCTCCAGGGTGTGATGCTGTGTGTGTATGTTTCAATTGTCCGTTAGACTATAATGTATTTGATTTAGCAGTGTCTCAAGTTCCTCTCAGCTCCACATTTCATTCTAGCAAGATCCTTTTTACATGAATATTATATTCTTCCCTATTATATTAGAGATCGAAAAGACAGTGGGAACACAATGTAGAAAGGGGGTTCATCACCAATATCAGTATGTTTAGTAATAACAAATTATGTTTTTCTACATACATCACTGGAGGTCTTGAACATTGTTAACTCAAATTTTTTGATTCTTCTTTTTGTTCATGACTTATTAATAGTGTTGATTTTCTGTCTGCCCTCTTGACTTAACTTCCTTCTTTCACCCTGTCTTCAACTTGATCCGGTTGCCACCCAGTTTTCTTCTAAAACACTTTGAGTGTTGTTTGAGCCTCTGTATCTTCCTGAATTTTCCTCTGTATCTGCTTTTCCTCCTTTAGGCTTAAGACTGAATCTTTGAATCCAACCCTAAGGTCTAGTCTTTCTTCCTCAACTAACAGTTACTAGATATAACAAGGATACTGTGATCTCGGAGCGACTTCAGGGTTATTTCCACGTTGTTTAGAATGGTTATTTTAACAGGGCTTTAACACAGTGGTCCTTAAACAGTTCTCCCCTGTAGGGAAATATTGTGAGTTCATTTCTTATTTTGTGGCCCACAATTTTTACATTGAGATTTATTAAAGGAGTGATTATGAGATATTTGTTAATGGTGCTCAAAAGCTAATTTCCCTTTCATGTAGCACACAACCACCAGGTGCATGCTGAACCTTGAGCTCTGGGTTTTGGTAGGCAAAAATAACTGAGACAGGTTTTGGTACAATTTCCCCCTTAACATTACTCCACATAATGTAGTGTTGCATACGGCCAACCTCATACAACAGTAATTCAGGGAAATTATTGATCTTTCAGCGCTAGACATTGAACTGATTGTGTCAACCAGTTTGCTACTCTATTTGACAAATATGTATTGAGTACTAAAATGAAGAGGCATTGTTTTAGCTAGAAACTAGATGTGGGGGATACAGTGGTTAATGAAATATTGCTCTCAAGAAGCTTGGACTTCATAGGAAAAGACAAATAATACACTGAACAGACAATGAATAGGGCAGCTTCAGGTAGTAATAAATTCTATGAAGAAAAAGAGCAAAAACAAGGTGTTTTGTGCAGTAAAGTGAGGGATTAAGGGACTATAAGGGAAGTATTAGTTTGGGTATTCAAGGAAGTTCTCTCAGAGAAAGTATCCTCTAAATTGAGAATTGGATAATAAGGGGACTGCCATGGAGAGCATAAATACAAAGGTCCTAGTTGGTGCATTTGAAGAACAGAAAGTAGGCCAGGGTACCAAAGGCAGCAGTGAGAGAGAGGTGCAAGATGATGTCAGAAAGGTTGGTAGGGCCAGCAGGTGTCAGACATGGTAGACTGACATGAGGAGTCCTGCCATTTGCGATTTCATGCTTATTTTGCATCTATGACAAACAGATACATTGGAAGAAAGTAAGTAATTGTACAGAGGGCATGAGGCAAGGTAAGTTATTGATGTAAGAACATAGCTGTGCCATTTAGTCTTAGGGCAACATGAATTTTTACTCAGGCCCTTTAGCTAAAACATCCGGAGCCACTAAAGGAGGAATTGTGGGATCATTTTGGGGACAGTTGGGCTGGGTTTGAAGATGTTGTGTCACCATTTCCAGCTATTGATGGTCTTTCAACAGGCTAAATTCCAACAGGCTACCATACCCTTACCCGCAAGGAGTATACACTGGTAGTGGGAAGACTCCAATTTTACACAAAGACCAGAAAATGGATCTACTCTCCATTTCTTAATTAGCACAGAATGAGTTTTCCTGAAGCTTCCTCAGAGTAAAAACAGTTTACTTCAATAAAATTTCATTCACCATGCTTTTGGAGAGGAACCATGGTAGTGTGTTAGGAAAGAAAAATTCTTCCTCTACCCTTCAAGCTCTTCTAGCTGGACTAAGGATTAAATTTATATGAGACAGATTAACAGGAGAAAAAAAAAAAACTCAATTTTACTACATGCTCACAGAGTCCCAATAATGAAATTGATACACAAACAAATGACCAAGGCAGGTGGTTTTTATACATTTTACACAAAGAGACAATAAATTTATAAGGAATTGACAGAAATAAATAGATAGATAGATGATAGGTAAGTAGATAGATAGATAGATAGATAGATAGCAGGGATGCCTGGGTGGCTCAGTCGGTTATTAAGCGTCTGACTCTTGATTTCAGCTCATGTCATGATCTCAGGGTCCTGAGATCAAGCTCCGCTGATAATGGAACCTGCTTAAGATTCTCTCTCCCTCCCCCTCTGCCTTTCCCCCCAACACTCTCTCTCTCTCTCTAAAAACAAACAAGCAAAAACAAAACAAAACAAACAAACAAAAAAAGCAGATGTTTGTGAGCTTTAATTAGTAAGGAATTCTAAGCAAAATTTGGGCTGAGGTAGTAGATTAGTGAAAAAGTAACAAGGTTTGTTTCTATAGCATTCTTGGATTTAAAATCCCTATCTCTGGTGATAAGCATGTATTTTGTTTTTTTTTTTTACTTCTTAGTACAGGGAGGGTACTTTCTCATATGGGAGATTTGTTTCCGGCTTTCAGGGGGCCAGAGGAGAGTCTGAGTGTCATTGAACCAGCTGTTTCTTAAGTAACTTTTATTTAAAATAATTGGTGTGCCAAAATAAATAAATAAAATAATCAGTATGCCAAAGTGGCACATTTTGGGGTGGTGACCCTTGGCCCCTATAGTAGTGATAATTCCAAATGGCAACTAATAAACAATTTCATCTATATTTGGTTCTTAACTGTATTATATTGGTTTGGCTTTGAGTTTTACTTCTTCATCATCTAGTAGCTGTATCACTACTAGCCAAGTCACTTAACCTCCGCAAGTCTCATTTTCCTCTTCTGTATAACTAGAGTAATAATAGTACTTACCTGACAGGATTGTTGTGAGAATCCTATCAAGTGAGATAATATATGAAGAGCCCTCAGCACAGTGCCTTTTACCTAATGACCAGGCCACACAGTTAAAGAAGTTAGCAATAATAATAACCATTCACATTTGCATAATGCTTAAACTTTACAAGACATCTTTATATACATGATGTCATTGGATGCTCACAATAAGTCTGTAAGGTTACAGTTCATTCAGCTTTAAGTGGTTCAAAGCTGATTTTAAAATAAATCCCTATTCCTGAAGAGTAGGCATTTATTAGGAGGAAGGAGACAAGGGAAGGAAGAAATATGGAATGACCTAGAGCCCAGCTAAGTAGTAAGGGGCTTCAGTGTAGGGTTAATAATTTTTTTATAGGTAATGTACAAAATAATGTTTTATGCATTGGTAATAAAATGATCAATGTATTTTGTGTGTTAATTAAATGTCATTAATGCAATACCTTTCATTCTGTTGGAAAAATCATGTTAAAGATTCATAGCTAAATTGTGTTCCAAATTAGATTCACACACCATTCATTAAGTGATGCAGATGATCTGGTATATTTCTATTTCACACTTATTTTTCTGACACCCAGCCAGTTCTAGGAAACAACATGGCCCCTCGTCAACAGATATATAGCTACTTAAATGCTTCACATAGGAATGGAAGAAGAATCTAATGCCCACTTCAAATGGCACAGAGGTTTGAAATGACATCACCAGCAGAAATGTATATTAATGTGCTTCTGTGTAGTGCTTGGAGTACTCTTAATAAACCCTGTGAGTTGTTAAGCATTCAAACTGGGATTTGGCTAATGCTCTGGAACATTCCTCTTCCAGCACAACTGTTTTCTCTCTTAGGATAGGAATAGAGCCAAGTGGACCAGAAGTGGTGCTAAATAGATCGATAGAGAAATGTCTGTGGCAGAGATATTTTCCTGTGTTACAGTTCTGTTGTCTTCATTCTCCTCACACTACCTTCAGGCATTGTCTCTCTTTCATTCAAGGAACAGGAGAGACACCATCCTTAACAGCCTTGTTATGCCCTCAGGTAAATGCCAGACATTCAAGGGTCACTGACTTACAAAGGGAAGAACCAAATCTTGTGCTGCCTCAGGCGAAATATAGGACTGGAATGGCTCAGTGATCTACCTTTGTGTTTTTTCTTAGCCTGAGTTAACCTTAGGTAAAACTGTAAAATAGTTGAAGTCTGAAGTTGATCTCTGGTTTCTACGTTTCTATACCCCATTCCTCTTGTTTAGGATATCTCCTGTTACTTAGGGCCTACACTGCAAGATACTGTGGGGAAGATTATAGAAGATATAGAAAGTTACAAAGCACAGTCCTTCTCCAAAGAAACTTTTGTGACTGAAATAGCTAATGATACCATTGATGCGGGCTAACTGGTCCAAGAACCCAGAGGAGGTCCTACAGGACCAGCCAAGAGGATATTTGGCTTTATGTAGCATAGAAATCAAAGACAAGCCTAGAGGAAGTGGGAGCAGAGTTTAGTAAAGATCTAGAGAGATTGTAGGTATGGATAGAGTGTCCAAGAGCCTCAGAAAATGAAAGGGAATAAGTTTCATCTTTCCTTGGAGTCTAGGGTTTTTATTAAGGATGATGGTCTAGTAATCCACTAACAAGGACCAGTGGTTGGGGGTTCTCCATAAGTCACTTATGCCCAGGAGCCAGGGGTCTTGATGAGTCAGTGGTCTTGGGATTCATGACCGCCCCACCCAGTCACTCCTTAGATGTTATCTATTGTGACAAAAGACTCCAAAGAAATTGTTAACTCCTTAAACTTTACAAGGAAGACATATATTATCTGTTCTATAAGGTGTGTATAAGGGGGGCAAGGGGTATAGGTCCTAGAAGGAACAGAATCAGGAAAAAGAAAAAAAAAACAGTTTTCTTGGGGTCCCTTTGGTTTCCCTGTCTTACTATCATTTCTGGCATGAAGAAGGAGGGTTTCTTTATAATAAGAGAGTATTTTCCAAATTATATGCCGCTGAGGACCACCAACCCTCCCTAGGAGTAAGAGAAGGAAATGACCATAAATGACATGGTCTATGGTGATTTGTCTTTGAAAGAGCCACTGGGTTGACATATCATACTGAATGTCCTTGGACCATTACTTACTTGTCTCTGGGGTAAAGTACAGGTATTATAATCAAGAATCATGGGCATGACAGAATTACCTAGCTTACAGCCCCTGACTGCTGCTCAAAATAAATGTTCTCTAATACGTGTTTATGATTTTGGTCACAAATACTAGAAAATTCTAACATAATTTGCTATACCTCGGTTTGATTTATTTATACATTTATGTAAACTGGCTCTCTGAGCTGCTTCCCAGAATTCAATAATGTAGTTAACTTCCCCAATAGCAAATAATGGCCAAAAAGAAAGGAAAGTGAGAAATATGGAGCATAATTTTCAGCTCGAGTTATAAATGAGATATAGAGTCAATAGTTTTCAGCACTGCTCCAATGACTAGTGGGTTCACACATGCAAGAGGTCACGCTGCTGAAAAGTAAGAGCATAAAACCACTAGGACTCATAGACAGTGACATCCCAGAGCTCAGACTTAAGAACCACTCATACATGTACACACACACACATACACACACACACACACACACCCCACTTACACCCCCTACCTAGATTCTAACCCTCTTATTTCAGTCTATCTTACACACAATTTGCATTACCTACAGGTTTGGAGTAGGCAAAATTTTCCACTACTGGTATTGAAGTCTGGACTACATTCTTGTTTCCATTCCTCTTTGACCCAGCTACAGTGCATTCTAGAGAAAAAACAGACCTGGAATCAGAAAACTTGAGCTTCAGTCTTGACTTAGCCTTTTATTAGCTCTGTGTCCTTTAAAACATTACTTGTTGCCTCTGAGCCTTAGTTTCTTTTACACAGAAAAAGCAGTTAATTATAGCTTGCAAATATTATTAAATAAACAATCTGCAAGTATATAATGCATATCAGGAAACTCCCTATAAACTACAACTCAAATGTTTATGTAATTGTATTGAGTTTAAGTTGAATGGAATTCAGAGGCTGTTTTTGTGACTATCTTGGCTGGTGGTAAATGTTTTCACCTGGTGATTAGAATGGTTGAATGGTATGAGAGAAAATGAAGTCCATGTGTCAGTTCAGTGTGTTCAGTTACAAGTAACAAACAAACAAAAATTGTGGTGATTTTTAAAATAAGGATTTATTTTTCTCATAAATCAAGAAGGCCAGATGAAGGGGGCTGCAGCTTTTAGTTCAATATCTTTTTGTTGCTATAGCTTATATATCAGCAATATTCTTGGACTTTCCTTTATGATTGTTACATGATGGCCTCAGGTCCAGTTACTGGGTTCTATTTGGGCAGAAAGAAGAGTGGAGGTATGCCAGCCACAAATAATACTCTCTTTCATCAGTAAAACAAAGACTTTCCCAGGAACCTCCAGCAGATAACTACTTCCACTTCATTGACTAGAAAGAAGGTACTGTGGCTACCTCTTTGTGCAAAGGGGACTGAAAGGAGTCAGTTTTCACCTATGTACAATGCTGCTCTGAGCCTAATGTGGGCTTTCTTGCAAGGTAAGGATAGAAAAAAGAAATTAGACAGTTGACTCATGGTATCTGTCACAAACTAAAACTTCAATGAAATGTTTTTAAAATTGAACTATTTACCCCAACCAAGCACCAATATTGTCTTTATCTTGAGACTTCAATCACCAACATCCATTGATCCAAATATGCCAGCTCTCAAACAGGATGACTGCCTTTGGTGTTAAACTTGCTTTTCTAATTACTTACTCTAATTGAGGAACATTTAGCTTCTTGGCACAGAAACCATCCAAACCATGTTGTTTTCTGATATGTCTGTAACTACAGAAATCAGCAAATAGGAGAAACCAGATTAGCAAGACTTTGACTTGTGCAAACATCTAAGTTTACCAACAGTAGCTAATTAGTAGTTGTATCTGGATAAATGATAAATGGTGAAAACATGGCAAATTAGCAACTGTGACTCCCATGCAGGCAGCTGATTTTAGTTGCATCTGTAAATATGGCAAGAACCAGTAATGTGCTTCTTACAAGTTCGGAGAAAAAGATGCATGCTGATGTGTGCACAAAACTTTCTGGACATTTGATGAAGGTCATAGAGTCATGACCTTCATATCTCACCATGTTTACCCATGAGTTTGACAGTGCCTCTCTGTATCCATAGAGAAAAATGCAATAGCATCTGTGTGGTCAGTTTATAGTACTCGTGTGATAAGGATTCTGTTCTAGTCACATACTTTAAAAGATGATTTCAAGGAAGAGCTAGCATTCAAAGGAAAGGGCAGTCTGGGAGGAAAAAGAAAGTGTAGAGAGATGTCTGGAACAGGAAAAATCATCTATCTATACTATTCAAAGGTCTAAGATGTATTTCTTTAGTTCCCTTCATCAGTCTTCTACATAGGTACAGAAATATGAGTAATACTGAATGCAGCTTGAGCTTTGGAACTACAGAGAAATTAGACTAAGATGTGCACATTTTTAGAGTTCTTGGTAAGGAGTATAGACCTGCATGGTCCACTTATCTCAAAATATTTAGATATTTATCCCTATGAAAATTAAACTATCTCTCAGCAATTTGATTTATAAATAAGAAACATGTCAAAATTTTCTCAAAGCTGGAGACACGTAATATTGAACAACTTTAGCTTTTCATTTTAATCACTTAACATCAAAGCAACATCTGGCTGGCTTAGTCTAGTGCATTGATTTGATTGAAATCATGCCCTGTTTTGGACATTGTAAGAAATCCTGGTTAGCATCCTTATAGACTTTTGGAGGATATCATCCGTCAGAAACCCATGGAATAATAGAATGGTTTTGACTACAGTTTACTCTGTGATTTCATTCCTAAATTCTAAACTACAGGAAAATAGGACTGATCCACTTTGCTTATTCACTTAAAAAAAATCCAGAGACTTTTAGAAGATCTGGAAAACTGTAGCTCCTCTACAAGTTGCTTCAAAAAACTCACCAAGGCTACTTGATAGGTTTTTGTGTAGCCCAGCCTGCCTTGTCCCCCTAATTAGTAAAGTGGAGCAAGACACAATAGACCCATTAGTATGCTAGTACTTACACCACTGTACTGCGAGCCACAAGAAGTTTTGAGGACAACACCAGAACACATCCCCCGTGCAGTTGGAAAACTTTTTAGCTCAGGAAGATTATGAAAAACATTACAAACCCTGGAGACATTTCCCCCTGGGGACTGTGTAGATAAAAAAGCTTCTTTAGTAGTGTCCATGCACCCATAGCATGAAAACAAGCCACCCGCTTCAATGCTTAACTGAAGAAAATGGAGGTTGTACACTAACCTGCATAGGAGAAAACCAATACAAAGCATAGTTTCCATTTGAAATACAAAACCAGCCTGAGTGTGGGACAGTGATAAATTGATTGGCCATGACCAGTAAAGTGAAATATAATTTATTTTTTGCCTGTCAACCATCCCTTTATTTGAGTAATCATCATGTCCTGTTCTCTTGTAACTCTGCTTGCCTGTATAAGGCCCAGGAGAAGGTATCCGACTCAGAGCTGGCCAATTTAGAACACCTCACCCCCTACCCTGACCATAGGGATTGCTTCAGGAGTGGTCATGTGACCCACCTGATGCCTTGGTGTCCTCGCCAGGCCATTTATGAACGCTACAGGGCTGAAATGCTTCTTAGAGCCGTGTGTAACAAACTTCCCCTCTATATGGAAAGAAAATATGCCTGAGAGTGAAACCAGTAGAGAGAAAAACAAAGCTGAGAAATGAAGGGAAGGAGGGAGAGTGGAACAGAGACGGAGAGAGAGATTGATTATTAATAATTTGTGGAACTGGACCCAGATGTGTAGTAGAAACTAAATCTGTATTTGGCCTTTTATTGCCAAGACTTTTTTTTTTTCTCAAGCTAGTTTGAATTAAGATTCTCTCACCTGAAATTTTGAGTATATACTGTCAAATACACAAAATTGAAATTAAAAATGAGTTCCAGAAAGCAGCTTGTAGATTCAAGAGGTTTTCAGAATACCAAAATGTCATCACATAGCAAGCGAAACCAGAGTCTGGCTGAGCTGTGGCCTGCCTGGCTAAGTGGGGTATGGAATGTGGGCCCGCCGATCTCTCCTCCCTAGCTCTTTCAGTCTCATTACTATTATTCCAGGTCAGACCTGCAGCAGTATCTGCCCTCATTGGCACCAGGTTCTAAGATAACTGAGAGAATATTGTTATGATAATTTGAGCTCGGAGCCCACAACAGTGGTAACATTTGAATACTCAATAGGAATGAGCAAGACTACGTCTGTAGCTGGAGAATGAAATTACTTTGGCTAGAAATAGTGAGAATTGAAGTTACTGTTATAAAAAGAAAATCAATGAACATGAGTTTAGTGCTGTCAGTTTATGTGCTGCACTAAAATTTTGCGGTATCTCCTGATCTAAGGCCGGAAATGGTCCTATGTTTATCCTGAGGACTACAGATCGCAGGGAGTAGGTCTTTTGCAGAATTTTACTTAGGGTCCTGAAGTTGAGGGGCCCATTGCTTCTCTACTCCCAACCATTTAACCATAAGCAGTACTGGGTATGATAGCATGAGATAAATGTGAATCCTGAGTTGTGAACAGAAAACAAAACCTAAGGAAAACCAAAACTGTCTACTTGGTTGAAAAAGAGATGATGTGCAGTGCTTATCCGTCAAAGCTTTTAACTAAAAAGCCACAAGACACAAAGGAAAGGGACGCTGCAGACCAGAGGTTAAAACCCTTTCCAGATCAGTTTCCCTTTGTACCTAGCCACTTGATAGGCATTAGTCCAGTGGTTTTTCTACTTAATAAGCATGTTGTGGGACTCATCTGGAAACCAGAGTCTTGTACACATTGGCTTTTTAACAGCTCCATGAGGGAATTGATCACAGATACTCTCTGGTTTTAACCTCAGAGCATGGGGTGGGCTTAGTTAAGTGCACTCACTGTCAATATTTCTCCCCCATACATAATGCCGAGCACATGCTCCAAGCGCTAACTGGGTAATTCGGAGTTCAATACTTAGGAGAGTGAGAGAAGGAGAATCTCACATTATGCTTTATAACCGTTGCTGTTTAATACTTAGATCAAAATCTTTAAGGCCATCACAGCTTTGGTACATTTTACTTTTGCAAGAGTTGCTAGGAGTATTTTATTTTTATTATAATTTACTCCCTGTGGAAAAAGTAGTAGATGTCATTGGTGGATGCATTAAGAAGTGTCATACTCTACATGATGGTTGTGGAGCTAGTGGTGGTAGGGACAGAGGGTACCTGTTGGTCTGTGGCATTCTTAGTCACAGACTGCTATAGTGTCTATACATTCTGATTGGGCATCCACAGATAATTTTGTCACTGTTTTTCTTCTTTTAACCATAATATGTATACACATATATTCTCTGTATACATAGCAGAAAGGACTTAGATCATTTAGCAAGCTACGTTGATAGCCGTGCTGCGTGCAATACTGCACAAATAGTTGGGGGGTCAATTAGGAAACTACCAATCAAGCAGTCCTTTACCTGAAGTGAGTCTCATGCTTTAGGGCATCACCTGATTGTCTTCCAGAGTCAAAGCTTTTTGTTATTTTGGGGAAGGGGGGCTCTCTCCAAAGGTAAGCAGATGGTGCTACTGGTGAAACAATGCCATGCTTAGGGTAGCCCCAGTTGTGGCCCTGGGGGGCCTCTTGTCTCCGGAGCAGCTCCCATGAAACAGAAAGCCAGGGATTCAGGTATCAGCAAAAGGTATCTCAGCACAGACCCAAGCCCTAGCGGTATGAGGAGAGCTTATTCTCTGCTTAGAATATATTCAGTTTAACCTCTTCAGGATCTCTGAGCACTTCATTGAGTCTAGCAATGCTCAAGGATTAGTTTGAAATCTTGCATTTAAGCAACAATTGCAAAGTCCCACAGATCTGGGTATTTTGCCAACTCTGTGAGTCAGAATTATTTGGTCATATTTCAGACAATCTACTAGTCCAGTTTCACAGAGATGTTTGTCACAATAAGCCAGGTATAAATTACAAATGTACTTTTTAAAGCAGCTGTGAAGTAAGTGAGGTCTTTATTTCGTGATCACCACCTTGTCCTTTTAAAGAGAGATAGAAGAAAGAGTCAGGATATGGGATTAGGAGCCAGAATCACTGCATTCAGTCCCTGTGAACTTAATCACTGGGTGTAATGACCCAGTTATTAATATTCTGAGTCTTAGTTTCATTTCAAATGAAAAATAATAAAAGTTTACATTTGATCTCGGGCTAGGTGTCAGGCACTGTGACTGTTTACCTTACTTAGTTACAGCCCCATAAGGTAGGCACTATCATTGTTCCTGCTACACAGATAAGGACACTGGGACACAGAAGTTAAATTTTCTGTCTGAATTCACGAAGGTAGAAAGTGGTGAAACAGGGATTTCAACCCAGGAAAATCTGACCTAGAGCCATTTTTTTTTTTTTTTTGCTAATTTTTATACTCTACTTCTAATACTACTAATTTCTTTATGAGGATGATCATAAGCATAAAATTAAGAGCATTCATGAGAATATTTTGTTAACCGGAAGGTGATGCATAGATACAGCCAACATATTATTTTTAGTTAAAACCAGAAGTCTCTCCTACTCCTCAGTGATCTGCTGTTCCCTCGCTGCTAGAGCTCCTATTGTAATGACTCATTCCAGATGTTTCCACTGCCCATAGTTCTGAAATAGTTCTTCCCTATTTCAGTCTCTCAGAATTCTGCTCCTGTTTGAAGTCTAGCTAAGTGTTGTCTATGCTCAGAATACTGACAGTCCCCAATATATTTAGTATATTTATTTTTCAGGTTAATATAATCATATTTTAATAGATAGTGCCACCCCAATACCTCGGTAAAAATGGTTTTCTATTGGATAACATGATAAGCCTAAGGAAGGGGGAAGATACCTTTAAGTTAGTGGGGTTCTTCCATAAACTTCCTGTAGAGAAATCAACTCTGTAAGCCAAGACTGCCCAGGATCTGGCCTACAGATCACTTACCTCTGAATCATCTGGCATATATAATCAAAATTCAGACTCCCAGGCCCACCTTAGGATTCTGATTTAGTTGCTCTAACAATATTCTAAGTTGACTCTTAAGCGTACTGTGGTTTGATGCTCATTGCTCTACAATTAATTATAGGTCCCATTCAATACTATCGTACAGATAGTTTTATATACTAGTAGGTAGCTCCCTTGAGGGGTATCAGGGACAGGTTGCTCAGAGGAGTGTTGACTTTCAAGGATCAGCATAACATCAACTTGAAAAAGTCTGTGTGCAGCTTGTATGAAGGAGTACAGGAGTTGTGAAACACATAGAGTGATTTATTCATTAAGAGGGTCTTTTCCTAGTCAAGGGTCAAACAATACTTTCTTGTCTTATTTTACATAACACCTTTCCTGGAATCAACCAATAAAGCAAACAAACCCAGCCACTTTACTTAACTTCATTTGTTCGATGGGTAGTTGAATCACTTGCAACTTTTTTTCAAATTGTTTTCATTTTCCCTGAAAAAAATTTAATAACTATGCAGAGATATGTATTTGATTTTTTTAAAGATTTATTTATTTACTTGAGTGGGGGAAGGGCAGAAGAAGAGGGAGAGAGTCATAAGCAGATTCTAAGCACGGAGCCTAATGCCGGGCTTGATCTCATGATCCTGAAATCACAACCTTAGCTGAAACCAAGAGTTGGTCACTTAACCGACTGTGCCACCCACGTGCCCCCAGAGATATTTATTTTAAAAAGTAGACTTTTCCGATGTTCCTCCTGCATACCGTATGAGAAACAAGAGAGGTGACAGAAACCTTCTTCTAGGTCTGACTAGATTCCAAACAACCAATGAGCAGAAGGGAAGGGGTCATTGCAGCTGTAACTCTCTGACATGGCACTGAATTGTAACACAGGAACTTTTCCTGTGACTGAAAGGGCAGGAAAAAAAAATCAACTGTCCTAGGAACATTGAGGTCTACCAAACCGTGTACTCTAAGCAGCTAGAAAAATCTGAAGTTTCTCACTTCAAAGGGGTTGAAAATTCTTCAAATGTAAATGCCAGAAAGTCAGGACCCAGAGCTGAAAGAGAAGAGCATGGTTTTTGTTTTTATTTTCAAAGGAGAATAGTGTCTTTTGGGGGAACCACCGTGAATACATTATTTTAAGTGGTGAGAGTTTCTATTTAAGGGTCTCCGAAGCCAAGACAAAATACATAAGGTTGATTGTGACACTCGAAAGCACTCTCATTCCCGAGGGTCTGCCAGTCATCATATGCCATGCCCATTCTCTCCCAGCTGTAAAAATCGGCCCCAGGGTGCAGTATTTGACACAGAAAGCTTCAGCCTCAGAATATTTCTCTCAACCCAATTTTCCTTGAAATTGGTCTGGCCATTAAGTTAGAAGACAGAAAATATAACCTTAGTGAGGGAGATACATTCACAGGGACATCTGCCACTCAAAGCCACTATATTTCCAAAGGCAAGTCTGTCGTCCATAAAGCACTGAGAGGCTCGTGTCCATAGAAGAACATATGAAACATCAAATTTTGGCAACTGTTAGATGAGTTCATGGAATTTGCTATAGATTTCTTTGCTTGAACAAATTGGGAGCTGCTCCCCTGCGACCCCACTAATAGCATTTTAAAGTTTTCACTGAGTTACAAAAACAAAGGAAATGATCTTGTGGTTCAGAGGCTACTATTCAATCATTTATTTACAGAGGCTTACTACAAAAAACCCTTAAAAACCCATAAAATATAAATAGCATAAAATAGTTCACACCTTTTGGAAATCTGGACATACACTGGATTCTCTGCTAATGGATGCACTTGTGCAGCTTCGAGGTTTTTAGCAGCTGTTCCTCCCTCTTGGTAGATGTTTACACACCAGAGGAACTGTTCTGTATCATAGCTGGTGTTCTGAGTACAGACAGGAAATCTTCAGGAGCATATTGAAAATGGAAATCTGTTATTAAAATGAAATTGTTTTTTAAATTTCTGACTGAATGACCTTGGGAATGGTTCTAGAAAAACATTTTCTATGATCTGACAGAGCCCCTTGTTTAGCCCAAGTTCATCAGCCAATTGTGTTATTAGGATGTTTGATGCTTACTTTTTCCCCATTTGAGCTGTAGAGGTATTTTAAGATTTTATTATTATAAGGTATGTCTATGATTTTTCACTGGATAGTTAGTGGTTTGTTTCCAGATTCCATGCACATGGGCTCAACAGAGACTACATTCCTCTGTTACTATCTACAGGGATCTGGCATCTTTCTATTAGCTACCCCTTAATGCTAGGGATATGGTGGTAATGGGGAGGGTGTCAGGGCTCATATCTGAATAAAGCATCAGAGACAGCCTTTCATTTAACAAGGATTTTATGAGTGTCTAATAGGTGTCAAGCACACTTCTGGATGTGGAGGTACAATTATGACCCAAAGCAGCAAAGCTCCTCCTCTAAGGGGGCTTACATTGTAGTTGAAGTAGAAAGATAATGAGCAGTTAAACTACTAGATATATAGTATACTGCAGGGTGATATGGAGGAAAAACAAATTGGACATAAAAAGTGATGATATGAAAGAGAGCAGGTAGAGTTATATTACTATATTTTGTCAAACAAAGACATGAGCAACTGCAAATATGCACCTATATTTATATACCAATAAAAAGGAAAGAAAGCGTCCAGTTATAATTGTAAGATGCCGTCAGTTGTAAGATGTATCCAATTCTCAGAGATGTTCAACTTAAAAACAGAAAAAGGTTATCTTAAAGAAATAATGCGTATAGTGGGTTGGCAGGAAAAGCTCTACTGATAAAATGATATTTAAGCAGAGACCCAAGGGAATGGAGGCTGAATGATGTATGACTATTAGAGGGAGAGCATTTAAACAGTGAGACCAGCAGGTGCAAAGTCCCTGAGGTGGGGACGTGCTGTGAATGCTCATGTTTGAGGTATAACAGCAGGCTGCTGTGGCTGGCTGTAGGGAAGTAGACAAGGAGCGGAGCCTGTAGGGCCTTCTAGGCCATAGTAAGAAATTTAGATCTTACTTTGAGTGAGAAGGAAAGCCAGAGGGGGGTTTGAGTAGATGAGGATGCAATCTGGTTTAGGACGCCAAAGCATTACTCTAGCTGCTCTTCACTCTGGAGAATGGGCAATAGTGGAGAGGAACATGGCGGGAAGCTATTGAAATCATCCATACACAAGATGATGGTGGCTTTGACTAATGGGTATGGTGTTGCCATGAAGTTATAAGTGATCAGATTCTTGGTATATTTCAGAGTTACAGTCCTTGAGAACAGGAAGTTATGTATGACCCAATTTTTAAGAGGTGGTATTATTCTCTAGGGATGCCAATCATGCTTGTTATACAGTTGAACAGATATCTAAGGGCACTTCTTAGAAAGATAAAATTGATGGAATTCCATGAAGTAGTAGAATTTAGAAATAGAAAATGATGTCCAGGACATCTGGTGGAGTTCTGAGGGATCCCCCATCTTGGCATAGATGCTAGCTTAGAACTAGGGATTAAGAAGCAGAATTTCTCTGGAAAGTGAGAACAGCCTGTGTGCCTAAGTAGTGAATACGCTGTGGAAAAATAGAACCAGTTGAGATTGGATAAGGAAAAGTCCTGAGATTCTGTAAACTAGTATTTTTATCCAGCCTCATTGGTGATCCCAGTCCATATTGTTCTATGAACTCTATGCCAGGCAAATCAATCTTTTTTTATCTATTTTTACGTTTGCTTTATTTTTTTAAAAGATTTTATGTATTGATTTGACAGAGAGAGACACAGCGAAAGAGGGAACACAAGCAGGGGGAGCGGGAGAGGGAGAAGCAGGCTTCCCGCGGAGCAGGGAGCCCGACGTGGGGCTCGATCCTAGGACCCCTGGATCATGACCTGAGCTGAAGGCAGATGCTTAATGACTAAGCCACCCAGGCGCCCTATGTTTGCTTTAAAGAGCATGCTGCTTCGTAAAATTCCACTTTTTTTATTACTGGAACATAAGAGGTAATAGCGGGTGAGTGAAACAAATTTAACATTGGGGTCCACATACCTGGGCCTGAGAGTCAGGTTGCAACCTCTGTGTACCTGGGCTTGGGCAATTTACTTAACCTCTCTGTACTCTCAGGGCCAACCTCTGAGAAATGATGCTAAGGATAATACCTTTGTTATGAGATCGATGTGAGCATGAGAGGAGATCACATAGTTTTGGCACCTAGCACAGTTGGTGGAACATAGTAAGTTTTCAAGAAATAGCTATCATTATTGTTTGCACCATAAATGCATAAGAATATAAAGGACAACAATGCCCAGGAGACCAACATGGTAGCAGCAGTCATCCTCCCAGTTGGAGAACCAAGAGGAAATCTTCTGGTCTCTTACAGAGAGACACATCTAACTCCAAAATGAAGAGATAAGGATGAGTTCAAATTGTGGCTCTTCTCCTGCCTGAGTTTTCTTAACCTCTCACAACACTGTGATTTACATAGCAACCTTGGGTCTCAATCTAGTGTCACCTTGAGTTCTGTGTCTCACGGAATCTCAGTGTTAGCTGGTGAAGAGTCTTCGAGTTAGTTATGGAACCAGGTGGGAAACCTAGAGAAATAACAGAAGACTTGCTATTGTGGGGCCCTTAGAGGATCTCAGTAGTGGTCACCTGGGGATCATCCTTTTTTATAATTGTGCACAGTTGGTGGCATCTCAGAGAATCCCTGCTGAATTCAGCTATGTTGAATTTGTTGAATTAAACTCTTTGAATTCCATTTGGTGTCTCTCCTGTTCTGCCTTTGACTCTTGCTTTCTTCCTTCTGTTGCCTGCCTGAAGCATCATCTAGTTCCCTCTCTTGCCTCTCTCCCTTTCATTTTCCATCTGTCTCTCACTTTTCCCCATGTCATTTGTCTCTACACATTCATATGGCACCTTTCACCAAAGATCTGCAGAGTTCAACATAGTTGTTACTTAGTAGGTTTTGTAGAGCATTCATCATTGTTTTCATCCTAGGACCAATTAACTCCCCGCTGCCCTTCACCAACCTGTAGCAAGGGGCCATGCTTTTCCTGGTTAGTTTAAGGCTGCAGGGAACTAATTGTTCCCTTAGTCAGTGTGGTGGTAAACTCTTTTTATGATGTTCACAGGTTCACACCCTGCTCTTAAAACAACCTATTTTTACTAACTTCTTGGCTGATTACCACCCTGCCTGTAATCCACTCTTATGGCAGGAAAGGTACTGTCAAGGCAGCTCCAGGCAAAGTGGGATAATACAGTGTTTTTTGACATCTTTCAGTGTGAGCTCGGGCTCCCTTAAGTAACAGAGACAGCCTGCATCATTATTTTTAAGGAGAAAGATGTCACTGCGTGTGAGTTTGTGTTCACTAGCGTGCAGATTTGGGAGGCCATCATTTTCTATTTTCCTTGGATGCATTGTCAAGAGATGGGTAGAACAGAGTGGGCCCTGCCTCACATTTAATGCTACAGGGCCTTGAAAAATGTAGGCATTCCACAAAGGCTACAATTTACAAACAATGTGTTTATGCCCACCTGTGCATTTGTTAGTCTGTAGTTAACACCTGTATGCATTGTGAATGAGTATTAGAAATATTCATGAGAAATGCTAAGTGTAGGCAGGGCAACACATACTTACAAAAAAATCTCTGCAATACCTGTAGGAAAAAAATCTGCACGCTTTTGATATTATTGGAAGCAAATATGCACAGTCCATAAAGCCCAATTATTGATTAGCACCTGCTTGTTCTGCCTGCACAACATACATCCTAAGATACTGCCAACAATGAGAAAGGCAGATTTGCCTACCAGTACCCAATATACTGTGGACATACAATACATATTAAGCCACTACTGCTGCAGTAATTGAAATATAAAAGAAATGTAGTAGAATTGATTTACTGACACTATTTATGAGTATGTTGATTCTTTTAGGCGAATCACCGCCCCCCCAACACACACACACACACACACACACACACACACACACACAGGCACAATCATTTCCTTTTCTACCTAACTCTCCTCCTCTACGTCCTAACCCTCTCCCTCCTCCTTCTAATCCACCTTTGCCTCCATTTCTAACAGCTGTCTTTTCCCTTGGCCCTTTAATGTTTCTTTTACATTAAGTTCTTTCAAATAGTGAATTTGAGATTGTCTTAATAACTTCCAATCAGTCCCTTGCTTCAGTTCTCTCTCCATCTCTCTCAAATTCATTGCCATCTCTGATCCCACTGCCTCTACCATGGGGCTCCGTTGGCTTTGGGTTGCTGACCTCAGTCTCTCCTACAAACCGTTCACTCTTCTTAAGCTTCTGGACAGTCTCTACCCCATGCCACCAGTATGGTCCCTGAAGGCCTGCGTCACGTTTTTGCTCCAAGCCCAGGACTCAAGACCCTCTGTCACCTGCCCACACCATTCTTTCCCAGGGACATCACTTGTTACCCTTGCTTTGGGTCTGCCTCTATTCCAGCCAAGCCCCGTTGCCTCACACCCCTTCACACTGATGCGTATCTCCTTTACGGTGTTGCGGAGTCCTTCTACAGATTGTCCTGCCAGCACCCTGCCAATGCATGGGCCTCATTTCCTTAGGAGTGGCTCAAAGCTCTCACCTTCCTCGAAGTGTTTCCGGAGATTGTCATGTATCTTTATGTATTGCTCTTCTGCTTTGCGTCATTGTGCTTTAGGTATTAACATGGCTGGCAGCCGGCTTTCATTTGTAGTACTGTTACCTAGCAGCCTTTCTCAAGGAATTCTAAATGTGCATTTTCTTTCTTTCCTGTGAAATTATAAATGATGCTTATCACTGACCTTGTTTACAAAACGTTCTACGTTTTGCTATGCGTGGTATAGAATTACATACATAATAGGAACTACATGAATGTTTCTTACCTAATTCTTCTCTTACTTCCTTACTGATATATTCTTTGTGCCACTCTTTCTTTTCAGGTGGGTGTAAAAAAAAAAAAACTCTCCCTGGCTAGATTATAAACCCCCTGAAATGGTACGTTTTTAACTCTTTTATGGAGCTCTACACCCAATGAGTAATCAAAATTGTCTTGACAGACTAAATAATGAAATTAATGATTTCTTCCATTATTTATTTATAAAAAATATATTCTTCCACTATTCTTTTTTTTTTCTTTTTGCTACTGCTTCTGTAATGCGTATTTCTGTCTTTTCCAAGGATTTCAGCCACTAATATTATCTTTCAAAGAAAGTGTTAGCTCCTCGAGGGCAGGACTGACTTCTGTACCTGTGTCTTCATAGTGCACAACAGTGAAAAAGTTGAGCTGAAAAAGCAGCAGTTACTAAGTAATAACTTGCTGATTAGACCTTAAAAGAGACAAGACTCTTGTTCTATTCAGTAAACAGCCTAACAGAGTCAGCAGTTAGGAACACGGCCTTCAGAGCAAACTACTGGAGTCTGAATCTGAATTCTACCCCGATAAGCTGTGTGACTTAAGCCAAGTTACTAAACTTCTCTGTGCCTCAGTTCACACATTTGTAAATGGAAATCACAATACATCCCGCTTCACAGGGATATCGTGAAGATTATATTGAGCTAATGCATATAAAACACTTATTAGAATAAAAGCTTGGTGTGTAATAATTGCAAAAAAGTTATTTGCTATTCTATCTTGCCCTCAAGCATGATAGTCCAGTAGGTAATTTTCAACTTAACTTTAATCTTTGATGACTAGGATAATCAGTCTTTGCTGTGGAGCTCTTCTTATGAATAAATATTGTAAAGAAATAACAGTACAAATTGTCTCATGATCCTTTTTCTGTACAATGGTATTAATGATTGATCCTATTAATATAAGCAGCACCAGGAATGCTATTCTGTAAATTAACAAAAAATGAACAGTAAGGTTGTATAAGATCTTCAGAGAACATACAGAAAATACACCTTCAAAGTGCAAGTGAAACTAGCATTTAAATTGCCACTGCAGTATTCAGAGCTCTCGATGAGAAGGGTGTATATAAGCAGACATCAGTATTTTCGGGATGGTGGCTCTGGAGAGAGGTGCTTTTCTAGAGTTCTCCTTGGGAAATCGTAATTTGAACTTATGCCCAGCATGGCTGGGTCACTAATGATATATCTACCCTCAGCCCAGAATTCTTTCCTCCTCCTATAACCATATCAGGCCTCCATCCACCAGACAAACTCCTATTCATATTTCAAAACTTAACTCATGTATCATTTTCTGTTTGTCCCTCTACCTCCATAAAAACAGTTCTCAAAGCTTCTTCCACAACTTACTCATGTTCCTATCATTATATTTGTTGCCTGTATGCTAATGTATTTGTTTACATGGGTGTCTTCTTTTAGCTTAGTTACTTAATGGACGGGGCTTTAGAAAGTCCTCTATCCTGAGTTGCCAGCCTGATTTCTAGTACACTTTAACTGTCCAAACAAAGTTTTTGTTTGTTTATTGGTTTTTATGAAATTTTAAAACCCTATATAAAAATGCTGTGGAGTTGTTGGATGGGAAATCAAAACAGAGAACCACTAGTGTAAATCAGTATTAATAAGGAAAAAACCTCTTAACAGTAAATTAGAAAAGGAAAAAAAAAAAACACATAAAGCAAAGATCCTTCAATGAAGAATGTGTCCTGAAAGAGACATATAAAATGCTGTAGTAAAGGTTTATTTTCTATAAAAGAGTTGGAATGACACAAAGCGGAAAAATCTTCAACTATGTTTGCTCATATAAAAACTAGAGACTTAAAAGCAGAAGTCACAGAGCATTAAATGGGAAGAGTGTCTGGGGCAGGGGGCAGTATAGGAATGAGCTTTAGGGTCTGATGGGCTTGGTTTCGAACTCCAGGTCAGTAACTCCTCATGTGACTTTAGGAAACTAATTCTAAATCTTAAATTAATCCTAAATTTCTTAGTCTCCGTTACTGTCTGTGGAAAATGAAACCTACCTCAGAGAGCTGCTGTGAGGCTTTGGTATCCCAAGCTCAAATGCTTGGCTTCTGTAACTGCCAAATAAATGTTAACTATTGTCATCATTAGTGTAGATAAGATCCAAGTTTATCAGTGGAAGAAATGTAACATGACTATTATCTTAGTTCAATTTAGCAAAATTCTTGAGGAATACATCCACAGAACTTTATTAAAAAAGATTCACGTAGATGTGTTGCTAGAAATGTTAGTTCCTGGTATTCATAGACTTACACACTCGGTGTTCATATATGTATACCTTCACTTTCAGGCCAATTTATTATTACATACAATTTGTGTCTTTTTTTTTTAAGTAGCATATTTAGTACAGAAAAAAATAAGTCAGAGTGACTTAATGGTATAATAAATGATGAACTGTCTTTTCAATGAAATTAGATATAAGAAGTAGATAGTTTTAAGTTTTATTAACTTTTTTTAAAGGTTTTATTTATTTATTTGAGAGAGAGAGTGAGCACAAGTTGGGGCAGGGGCAGAGGGAGAGGAACAAGCAGAGTCCCCGCTGAGCAGGGAGCTCGACTGGGAAGCAGGGCTCCATCCCAGGACCTGGAGATCATGACCTGAGCTGAAAGCAGACACTTAATCATCTGAGCCACCCAGGCACAGGCACGCCACAAGGTTATTTTTTTTTAGATTTTATTTATTTGAGAGAGAGCACAGTGTGGCGGGGGGGAGGTGCAGAGGGCGAGGGAGAAGTAGACTCCCCACTGAGCAGGGAGCCAGACTCAGGGCTCGATCCCAGAACCCCAGGATCATGACCTGAGCCAAAGGCAGATGTTTAACTGACTGAGCCACCCAGGGGCCCCATACAATGGTTATTTTTAAGGGAAGAAAATTTAGTTTGTAACATGGTTTCATTAGCAATCTTATCAGTAAGTTCAAGGGACTGGCAACCTAGCAAAAACAGAATAAAGTGCTTACCTCTTCCGTCATTATAAATGTCCACTAGACCAAGAAGGTTGGGTCAACTCCAAGCCTGATGTATTGTGGAGACCTGACTGAAACAGTCCATATATGTTATGGAGATCTTCCTCCACACAATATGAGAATAAAATCTCACACCGTCCCCACGTTAGCATGACTGCATATTATTTTTACATTAGATTATTGTTATGTGTTTTTTCAGGGCACCCCTTCTGAGATAGGTTTCACTTCCATTTTTAGAAAAATCAATATAGCAAACTTAGTAACTTTCCCAAAGTCACAAGAGAACCAAGCAGAGAAAAATTCAGTGGACAAGGGTCAGAATGTAACCTGAAACATTGTAAATTTTCTAGTAATTAGCTGAGAGGTAATCCTTATAAGATAAAAGAAATGTGTGCCCACATATATAAGGATTAGGAGATACTTGGAAGCTTGAAACCTCCTCAGTAATGTATTTCTTTGTGAACACATTTATTTGTACATTAGATCTCCTTCTTCATCCTCCCCACCCTTTATTACAAAGGTGCTCCAAACAAAGTATCCCCATAAAAACATGACCTGTGCCCCTCACAGTATTCTCCTGCTTATACACTCACTGCCTTAGTTTGACTGCTAAATCAATTAATCATTACCAGGCTCCTCCTGGCACTGACACAGAGGCCCTTTCAGTTAGCAGAAGACCAAAAAAAAGAATGAAAAAAATATATAAATAATTGTCTTAGTAGATTAATACTTCATTTGCATTTACTCCTCTCTTCCCCAGTTGAGAATAGAATAAGCTCAGATTTCCAACTAACTAAAATTTCCTAAATTTCCCACTGGCATAAAAAATATTAAAACTTTCTCGAAATGCTATAATACAGTAATGCCTTTTATTTCTACCTAATGCAGTTGTCTATGTTGAAATAAGCCAAAGCAGTTTAATGATTTAAAAAATAAATATTATTTCTCATCTGTCCTTTTCTACATAACCTTCATTATATAAGATAATCACTACTGATATTCTGAAATAGAGCTAGCTCTAATGTTTCCTATTACGGTTTTCTTAAGATTGGTGCTTCCTCCCTTTAAATCTCACCAGAGACAATTTCCACCTCTTGGGAGCAAAAAAATAAATTCTCCCAGGAGAACTTATGAAAGACATCTGCTACGGTTCCAACTATCTCCAATATCTATAGGGATCTTGAAAGCCCCAAATAGTCATAGGTCCTGGATATCTTGGAGCTGGATGTAATCTGCCAGAGATGTCCCAAACTAAAGACCATTAAAAAAAGACTGTCTTGGGGTGCCTGGGTGGCTCAGTCATTAAGCGTCTGCCTTCAGCTCAGGTCATGATCCCAGGGTCCCGGGATCGAGCCCCACATCGGGCTCCCTGCTCCGCGAGAAGTCTGCTTCTCCCTCTCCCACTCCCCCTGCTTGTATTCCCTCTCTTGCTGTCTCTCTCTGTCAAAATAAATAAATAAAATATTAAAAAAAAAAAGATAGGTAGAGTTGTGGACAGAGAGTTTCTTACAACATAGGATTTGGGTGGGCCATTGGATTTAACATGAACTGTACTCTCAGATCCAGCAAGAAGTAAATAGTATTATTAATAATTCCTCTAAATTCATAATGTATGCCTCCATATCCTTGGTGGCCCAAAATAGATACCAGAGTTCTTATAATAGCCTGGTTTGTTTTGAGGTTGTTTTCACATAGTCTTTACTTCTGAGTAGCAGAGATTTCAAAGATGAGGAAAAAACTGGGGCACTGCTCACTTCATTTTGTCACTATGCCAAATCCTCACCAGCATGGAAGCCCTTCTGAGATTCTCACTGTCCAGAATACCTAGGTATAGAGCTTTGTGTCTCTCTCCTCAGTCCTGAAGCAGAAATAGTCATATACCACACACAAAAATTTGTCTATTGCATATTTTGTAACAGAGCGTGATTTTTTTCTATTTAGTTTAGAGATGCCTAACAGAATGGGAAAGAAAAGTAGACAAAAATGCAATAGAAGTTGATTTAGAAGGTTAACTTGACATACTTAAAGCAGGTGCTCAGTTGGATATACTAGTGTTAGTTTCTACAGTTATAGAAGTATTCTTAAAGTGAAAAAGGTAGCCGGTATTGCAAATATTACCTAAATCCCTAAATATTTGAAATATAATAATTACTTAGATAATCAGATAAGTTACTCACTGAGGTGTGCAGATTTTACTTTATCAGTTTGAATTCAGAACAAAGGAAAAAGGAAAATTGATATTTTCTAATTGCATTCAACAATGTTAAATAACACTTGGATTATGTGTTGGTATTGGTATTGGTATTGAAGTGGTATTGGTATTGGTGGTATTGGTATTGAAGTGATCACAACTACTATACCCATGGTAGGGATTCATTTATTCTGCTGTAGAAACGTTTAATGTATCAATTTAAATCACTTCTGTCTTTTATGGGAAGGGAAAATTGAGTAGTTTCCCAGGGAACTACTATAAAGAGAAACATGCATCCTTCCACCCCCTGTCAGATCTAGTGATGAAACTGAGATTGTACCTGCTTAGTTTTTAATTGAACCAGGACACTGGCTAAAATTGTACTCCCCACTGTAAGGCTTTCCAAAACATCTCTTTCCTTCTCTTCCATCATCTCCTTCTCTTCCCCTGAAACTCACCTGCTGCCCTTTGTCTTGGCTTATCAAAGAGTGAATGTAGGCAAATACTCAGGAAGTGCCTATGTAAGAACAAGGAAGGTGGTAAATGCCCGTCTAGGAATTTTCTCAATTATAAAAAAAAAAAAGATACTTACTCCTCCTTAACAACAGCCCTTTCATTAGCTTTCACTAGCTTCAAAGCTAAAGTGGATTTGAGCACCAGTCTTCTCTACAATACTAACGCTCATTGCCAATGCTGTAAAGGAAGAATGGTCTCAGACACTCTCTGGACATTATGAAAAACCTCCCAGGAATATCACAGTATTTTCTGAAGAATCCCCAAACTATTTGAAAGAAAAAAAATAAATACATCACCAAAGAACTGCTGGGGGACAGTGACGTTATTTTAAATAGATCTATACAGAAATATTAATATTATGCAATTTGTTCGAGAATTTCAGGACATTGAAATCATTATTTGCCTTGTGTCTCAGAGAAATGTACATACGCTTTACATATTCAGGATTTAAAGAGAAACTCATCTTTTTTTGCAAGAAAATTCAGTCTGGGTGGTTTGCATTCTGTCCTTCCTCCTTTGGGTTTTTGTGCTTATACATTTCAAAAAAAAAACCCTTTCAAACATAAATAGGAAAGAAATGCTTTTTAAAACTAATTTTTTATGCTGTTAGTTCACAAAACACATTTTCAGTGATGTTATCTATTTGATGACTTGTGATCAACTTTATTCTATTCTATCATAATTTCAAAATAACCACAATACTGCTCTTATTAATCATTATGGAAATTTGAGTTATTTTGACTTCTTTTTCAACCCACCATGTCTAATCTACTGACCAACTGCTGCCATTTCCCTACCTTCTCCATCCTTTCTGTTTTTCTCTCTATAAAGGACACCCTCTCCAGAGATCTGAATTATCACAAAGGCCCCAAACCCATCTCTTTCCCCTTTATGTGTGGTTTTCAATCTGCCCTACTCTCCACAGTTAAATGGCATTTTAAAAAGACATTTTGATGATAATTCCCCATCTTTTAAAGCTTTTCAGTAGATCCTTTCTTTCGGTGGAATGCTTTAACCTGACAGTTAAGGCCAAAATTTATTGACCATAGCCAATTTTCCCAACTTTTCATCCTATTAATTTTCCATGAGTTCCTCTTTCTGGATAGAGTGTGGTGTGAACTGTCTACAGAACATCCTCATCCCCTGTCTTTTGGATTCTACTCATACTGTGCTTAAAGTCTAAATTCCTGCCTCTTCCCCTTTGCTTATAAACATTGAACATAAGCCCCTCTTCCTCTTCCATGAAGCCTACTCTACCAGAACTTCTCAGAGTAATCCCGTAACTCATGCCTTTATCGTTCCCTCAGTCAGCCAATTTTCTCTCAGATTATTATGTAAATATTTCCTCTGTATACCATCTAAGCTAAAAACTCTCAGCATTTCTCTTTCTTTGAATTCCCAAATCACCTAGAAAAATTCTAATGGGTAATGGAGTGAATGCATAGATGAAATATATTATTAAAAAATATTTGATAATGAGATACCCTGATTTCTGTTAAAATTGTATTTTAGTCCCAATAAACTATATTCATTGTTAAGATGTTAAGCATTCAAAGCAATGCATCAGTATCAGGGGTAAGCATTTGGTCATTTGTAGTTTTAAGGTAAAAAAAGCGATTTTGGTTCATATCTATGTATTTCTCTTGTTAAATTTAATAAATTGTGACACTATGTTTAAATGCCCCATTGTCATACCCCTATAGTCACTGTTTTCTATCATTTCTTTCCTTTGTACTATTTCTGGGTCATTTCAAGGTATAGTGGTAGTAAATTACTTGAGGCTGATCACTTTGTGTTCCCCATCCATAACTATTCTAGCCCTATTTTCCATTCTATTATATAGCCTGCAAGTCCTAGACCCTTCCTTGGTCCTCAAACATATAACTTAACCTTTCTATGTAAAGATAAATATATTCCTTGTCAGGGAAGATAATATAATCCATGTAAACCACTTACTTACTAATATCTATATTGGAAAAATGAAAAGCCAGTTATTTTAAACTACCTGTATTGATATGAAAAAGACTAATGGAACTTATGGTTGGAATGTACAATGGTACAGCCACTGTGGAAACAGTTTAGTGGTTCCTGAAAAAGGTAAACACAGAATTATATATGACCTAATAATTCCACTCCTAGGTATATACCCAAAATGATTGAAAATAAGTATTCAAATAAAAACTTGTACGTGAATGTTCATAGCACAATTTTTAATATACAAAAGATGGAAACAACACAAATATTATCAATAGATGAATAGCTAAACAGATATCATTTATCCATATAATGAATATGATTGGTCCATAGAAAGGAATGAAGTAATGATTGATATACACTACAATGTAGATGAACTTTGCGAGCGTGTTAACTGAAAAAAGCCAGTCACAAAATTATACATATTGTGTGATTCCATCTATATGGCATATCCACAATAGGTAATACTATAAAGACAGAAAGTTGATTAGTGATCACTTAATGTTTGGGGTAGGAAATTGGAGACAGAGATGTGTAACTAAAGGTTACAGTATTTCTCTTTGTGGTGATGATAAAAGTTCTAAAATTGTGGTGATGGCTATACATATCTATTCATATACTAAAACCTTCTCAATTTTATATTTTAAGTGACTGGATTATATGGTATATATTGTATTCTATATAAAAAACACTTTTAAGATGGAGCTTAGAACAAATTATTTTCTGTTTAGATAAATTGCTATTTACATTGAGGCATTTACTCACAAATAATGGAGGAGTAAAAAAACACAAGCAAGTTTCAGTGCTGCCTCCTGACATCCTAAGCCCATTGGAAAGGAAGTAGAAGAATCCTTGCCTTAATTCACATTAAGTGTTACAGTTTCTTTACAGTCTAGGGAAACACGAGCTAATGTTAAGGAAGCCAAGGGTCTCAGAGAATTATATCCCTTGACCACATGTCAGAGGAAAGACGGTGAGGTCTGTACGTTCTGTAAGGAGGTCTGTAAGGTCCCAGGCGAACAAAGTAGCAATAGCATGGTCCAAGTGCATCTATCTACTGCAAATTGTATTGGAGAGAATCCATCAAGTCTCCCCTTTTTTATAATGTTAGGACGGTACAGTCTGATATTTATTGCCAAAGGACAGCACTTCAGTGTCAGACAACCTAGTCACTTGGAGGGTGACCAGCTGTTCAGAGGCGCTGGATGCTCAGAACTCTGAAGATGATAGCATCCTAAGTAAAAAACAAAACAAAAAAGTCTGAAGATGATAGCATCCTAAGTAAAAAAACAAATATATATTATATTACACTTTTCCTTTCACCTCACTAGTCTTTTCAAAATATACAATGTCGTGCCTAAATTCAAGTTATTACATTCCAAAAATTTGTTTTTACTCCTTGATATTTTATTCCACTAGCCAGATGTATTTCTATGATTTGTAGCCTTTATTTCACAGAATGACCTATGATCAACAAAGAAAGTCACATTACACATGGTATTTACTTAGGAGGAAGAAGCCCTAGAGTGGGCCACTTCCAGGGACTGTTGACCAAAGCATTGCACTATTGCCCCCACCCTTCTAGTTTCTGCCCCTGAATGATCTCATTTCACCAGTGAGCGGGATAAATTTTCAAATCTCTCCCTCTCCTCTCTCAATCTCATCTCTAAGTTTCCACCACCCCTTCCACTCATGGTATATTTAATGTAATGTTGATGTTCTGGTGTAAATATAAGTGTGGTGCTTGCAAATGCTTGTGATTAGCCACGGTTGTTCAATCATACTGCTCCTGATACTCCTACACAGTCCACTATGGGATGTTTGTGTGTGTGTGTGTGTTTCTTGGCAGTCATAGCATATGACTGCAAAATTACTGGTTGGACAAATGACTTTATATTTTTCTTGGGCAAAATTTAAAAAATAAAAAAATAAACAGCAAAACACAGAAACGTGCTCCCATTCATGGTCCTTCCATCTTCTGTCTCCTTCTCCACAAATCCTGCACTATTGAATGGTGTCTTTGATTAGAGTACATGAACCAGAAAAGAAGAATGGGCTTTTGCTGAAGAGAAGAAAATCTTGTTGATAATTCTTGCGTTGTTTGCTCACTTACCTGGAAATGGCTCAAAGTACCTCAATATTGAAAGGAATGTGGAATTTTTCTCCTGTGCTTCCCAAGGTAGGAGTTAGGGAATACCAGGTTTCTGTAATCCTGATACATAAAACTGTTGAAGTTTGCCCAGACTGAGATTAAATCAAGAGTGAAACATATGTTCCAGACCTAGCATAATTATCTGTAGTCAGCTCACTGAGAAATATGCCAACAGGCTGAGAGCTACTAGGTTTCCCCTTTATATTGAATCTTTTCATTTTATCTTTTTTTCATTGTTAGCTTTTGGAGGTTTATAAGCTTGCTAGTCCACTGCTGTTTTTTGTCCGCCCCCCACCCCCAGGAGTTAACTGTTACTATTCCCTTATAACGAAAGAAGTACATATTGTCATTTTATTTCACCAAATCTCCCAACCCCACAAAAGTCCCAAAGAGTGAATCAATCCTTCGTCCCTCTTCACTGTAAAAGAAAAGACAGTCTAATGTTCCACTATATTTTTTAACAATAGAACAAAATCTTTCTCTATGGTGGTAATCATTAGAGCACTGTGCATCATTTTGTTCTACAAAGAGGGGTGCCCTAGGGTCAGGAAAGACTCAGAGAGGCATGAATGGCCCTACTATACTAGGCATACAAATTAGGTATTATAGACTCAGAGGGTACCTTCCTAGTTATATAAGTACTTGAATGTATTTTATTCAATTTACTGGACTTGGAGGATTGAGCTAATCATAGGAAATGTTGCTGTAGATCAGACCTGATATTCACAAAAGGAATATCCCAAGATTTCATATTGTGGACATGTTGCCTAGCAGTTCTCTCATTGCTCTCTGCCACTCTCCCCAATCGAGTGTAACGGCTACGGTAGAATACTTAGATAGGAGTGTGAGTTCCTGGGTTGCAGACATTTATATGGTGTTATTAATTCTGGTTGGAGCTAAATCCCTTCCCAAGTAGACCGGATGAGGGCTATGGATTCCCGCTACTCACAACTCCAGGAGAGCAGAGAACTATCTTTTCCTTCTCATCATGCAGAACACAAACTTATTTTTTAAATTTAAACTGATTTGCTGGAATTTAAGGGAATTTAAAAGGCTTTTCATTTCCCTTCCTTACCCTGACTTTTCCTCCCACCTCAGGGTGAAATTGTATTGCCATTTTGTGATGGAAATTTGATTGGATGTTATGTAAACTTTAATGCGTCCCTTATTTGGGAAGCCTAAATTAGTGTCAGCCATAAACACATTAGTTCACAATAGTGAATTAGATTTCTGATAGAATATCCCCAAAGAGTGGAGAAAAAAGATAATGATCTTGGACTACTGCAGTGGTGGCTGAAGCAGTGGGCCGACAAAGGGGTTGGGGAAAGAAAAGGAAACTATGAAGGCCTTGGATGCCCATTGGTACAAAGCCTGGCTGCAAAGGGAGCAGGGAAAACAGATGTGACCTACTTTTTAATTATACCTCAGGCAGGCATCCTTGGGACTTAGTTCTGAGAAATTTAGAAACTTGAAACTTTTTTTAAAATATTTTATTTATTCATTTGAGAGAGACAGAGAGAGAGTGTGGGGGTGGGGGGGGCGGAGGGAGAGAGACAAGCAGATTCTGTGCTGAGTGTGGAGCCCATGCAGGGCTTCTTCCCATGACCTTGAGGTCCTGACCTGAACGGAAAGTAAGAGTCAGAGGATTAAGCGTCTAAGCCACCCAGGGACCCCAAAACTTGAAACTTTTATTATAAAGTTTTTATAGTAAATATTGGGGAGAAAACATGAGTCAAAGAAAGACTTTATAAATATATATGTATATATATGTTACGTATATGTAATATACACACGTATATATGCATACATGCAAAGGTGTTGGGTGGTTCAAAATATTTTTCTTTGTATAGGTCAGGTTATGACTAAAAATAAATGATAATATGAAGAGAAACAATTCTTGATTAAACAAAGATTTTCTTTATAGAAGCAAAGTGACTCACAGTCAAAATCAGCCATTTCAGGCCAGCTACTACATAAACATAGATAAACAAGTGAATCAATTAACCAAACAACTATCTTTCATCCTTGGAGTTTGGAGTTCTCAAAAGACCTTGTGACTTTTGTGGGGGGGGGAAGTTCTGAGTTCTGATGCTAGTTACTTGGCATTCTATTCTCAGAATAAGAGTCCAAGTCAATTTTTACCTTCATTATTCATTAGAAACCATGTATGGTGATATATTTGTTCCAAAAGCATTTATCGTGAGCCTACTGTGGGCAAGGCAATGAATGCTACTAATGCACACGAATTGCACAAATTTCCTGCCTTCCAAACCTTATTGTATTAGAAGGCAGATGTGTAAACACATATATAAAATAAATAACTAAGCATCTATGCCTTGCTTGCTCTGTACCAGATCCTGTTTTATGCACTCTATATCTCCCTCTCCCCTTCTATATATGTATGTACCTACAATCCTCAGAGCAGCTTTGTGAGGAAGACAATATGATTGTCCCATTTCACAGTTACGAAATTTAGGCATAGAGAGATTAAGTTAACTTGTCCAAGGTCACACAGCAATTAAATGGTCCAGTCAGGATTTGTACCTAGGCAGTTTAGCTCCTGAGTTCATATTTGTAACCACAGTGCTATGATGGAAAAAAAAAACATAAGGGATATAAATGTGGAAAGTTGTTGATGGGAAGAAAAGGTGTCCTAGAAAGAGATAAACATAAATCAATTCTTTACAAAAATATGTAAGAATGAGGGTGAGGAATGAGGGAAAAGTCAGGGATTTACTCTCCTGGTAGAGTCGTTTTTATTAATGATTTCTCATTTTGCTAAACAAGGCTCTGTATATTACTAAACAAGGCTACTTCCATTCAGTCAACTACACTTCAATTAACAATAAGGGGGGAAATTGGGTTTCCTAATATTCCATGCTTAAATAAATTCAGTAGTGTGATGGAGGGAAAAAAA
Organism: Callorhinus ursinus; assembly: GCF_003265705.2. NCBI lineage: Eukaryota > Metazoa > Chordata > Mammalia > Carnivora > Otariidae > Callorhinus > Callorhinus ursinus. The sequence goes on along the minus strand of NW_027397063.1, from coordinate 53,183,993 downwards.
ATAGATACCCTGGTTGATCAATTACATGAGGTGGAGTGAGGTAGGGCCATTATTTGATTTGATGTACCATAGGAGTGATAAGAAAACATCTACCTGAGCTAAAATGTCTCCACTACTTTATGCTTTGGTGGTACAGCATTTAAGGCAGCAGATGCTATCTGGAAGGGATAAGCCCTTTGGTGGTCATTAACACATTAGCTAACATTATGTTTATCAGCTCCCTAGCAAGAGAGCAGAAAGCCTGAACTCTAGGCAAGTGAGGCAGAGGACAAATTGGATATGCCTGATGGGATTCAAGAATTTGAAGAGGAGAAGAAAACTGGAAAGAATGGTCTAGGCCTTACGGGCTATAGCAGGCCCAGATAGACAATGATGACCAGGGCAGGGGAGTGTGGGCAAGGGCAATACTGAAGCCTCAGTTGTGTAACCAAATGTTGCACTCACATGCCCAGTAGTGTTTATCTTGAAAACATGGTTTAAGGAGGAAAGGGGTAGTTTTTTTTTTCCTTTTCCCATGTATGGGGAGCTGCAACATTCATCTGAAGGAATGATATATGAGGAAACAAACCAGTCTTTGGAGACAAATTTCTTCCTTGACTGATTATATGTATAGTAGAGAAGTTAAGACAAGAGCACTAAGAGAACATCCAATTCTCTCTGAAGTTTGAAATCCAGGATTATCCGTGTAAGTTCAGTCATCCCCCAATTCATGGTGTAACTGTCACACTTTTGCTGCTCTTGATGCCAGACATTATCTTGAAAACTCTGATAATTTTCCCAAGAGTACATTGCACCTCGCTGGAACATGCTGACACTGAGTGGAACAGGTACCTCCATACTCCCTCTTCTATTTCATGAAGAATGCCTTGCCCTTTCATTGCTTTATTCCCTCTCAAGGATAGACAGATGGATCCAGAGAATATATATGGCAAGAGCTGTCAGGCTTAGTAAACAAAAATAGAGAACATCCAGTTAAATTTGAATGTTGGATAATGATACATTTTTGGTATAAGTATATCCCATGCAATACTTGGGATATACTTGTGCTAAAAATATTTAGCATCTGAAAATCAAGTTTGATGGGATGGCCTGTATTTTTTCTGGCAACCCTATTTATGGCAGATTACATACAGCATAGGCCATTGGTGTTTAACAGAAGAGGAAATCAAATCCCAGTGCTGCTCCCTAGCAGATGTATGTCTTTAGGGAATTAGTCTCTCTGAACCAGTTGCTTCCTTTGAGCAATAGATATAATACTGAATGTATTAAAGGGTTGGTGAGAAAATTAAATAAGCCAATACATGAACTCTGGTAGAAGCCTACAAATTGAAGTCTTAATAAATGATGGCTCAACCTGGGTCCATAAGAGCATTCAGAAGGTACTATAAAAACTAGTATTAATTATTAATGATGGAGTTTCATTTTTTTCACCTTCTAAAAGGGTTTTCACTATCTAGAGGCATAATCAATATGTAATTTCTATTTAAATTCTAATATATTTTTAAAAACTTCTGAAAGATTTTAGTTGTTTTTTATGTAAAATATTTCAAATTCTAACTGAAAGCAATTAGTGCCAACTTTTGCAAATTCATCCTCTAAAAATTTGCTTGTTGCATGCCTGTTTGATCCCCAAAGTTGTACAGTCACTCTAACAATTACCACTCTCCATTTATATCCTATCAGTGCATGTGAATTCTGCAGTACTGCAACTCCTGCCTCTTTATCTGTCTCTATGTGTTGCTGCCTCTGTGTCAGTGTCTCTGTTTATCTCTTTCTCTTTGTCTCTTACACACACACACACACACACACACACACACACACACACACTTGCCCTTGCTTGGGGGGAAAAAAAGAGCCCATTTGTCTGTCTCAAAGAGAATAGGGTAGGTGTTCTAGAGATTTTAAGTGCATTTTCTATTTAAAGAGGAGAGAGAGAAAGAAGGAAGGAAAGAGATAACCCCCAAGAAAGTCAAACTATCTATTTATTTAGTTATGTGTTTTGGGTTGTATTTTGCATTAATCGTCACCACATGCAGAAGCCCTGCAATTTATTATTGGTGATAAGTGTGGACAGTAGCTATTATTTTCTCTCCCTGTTCTAAAATGTGGCAGAGTGGGACACAGATTTATGGAACATGCATAATTCAAAACTCTAGGTCTGGGATGGCTCAGCAGGAAGACTCCTGGTTGTTTCCATATCTTTTCTTCAAAATTCTTCTTTACTTGCTTTCTTTGTTTCCATATCAGGGTGTTAGAAATCACTCAAAACTCAGAAGTGGGAGAATTCATCATGGAAATCTAGCAGTACAGTATCTTTCACAAATGGGAATAACTATAAACCCCCTATTTTACAAAATCCACAGGAAAGCCCTAGAGGAAGAAAGTAGATTTTCATTGGAAGTAATAAGATAAGCACCCAATTCTCTAGCAAATCCCTTAAGTGTTAAAGACCCAAATGATATAGTATCATTTTTGTTTTGTACCCCCCTAACCCCCAACTTGAGCATGCCAGTAGCCAGGAATTATTCATCATCAATCATTTAAAGGTATTTTTTTCACTCAATATCCTAGTTTTTCACACTTATGCAAGATACTTTAAAAGAAGAAAAACAAATCAGGAATCTAAGAAGAATATAAAAATATAAAAATAATTAAGAAATGGAAAATAAAGTGTACATATATAATATGCTGTGTTTATTAACACTGATGTATGTAATGAATGAATTTACAAATGAATTTATAAATATAAACCATTTAGAATTTTCAGAGTTCAATACTTCTAATTGCTACTAGTAATAATTATCATTGCATTATGTAATTTTACAAGGGGCTCTATATTAATGAGAATGAAGCACGATTAAAAGATATTTAGCTTTTTGCGCATAAGAAATCCATTTAAAATGACTCTGGACTAATATGAGAGGTTGAAGCTCTCACAAGGTTGAGTTGGAACACCCACCATTGGGAGAACTCTGTAAATGTCATTTGGATGCCATGGTAACCTATGAAGAATCAATAGGATAATGTAATCTTTGGCTATAAACAATACAGAAGAGAGATAATACAGAGATGTGGTTAGTAACCTGAGCTCAAGATTGCTGCTGTGTAGTTCTGATTCTATTTGACAATTATTTCTCTAGCTTTTAAAAGGTTAGTTCTCTGCCTGACTTTATTCAGATTTGTGAGACTGAGTTTCTTAAGGGCAGAAGCCATACTTCTCATTCTGTGGCTCTTAAATGCTCAACTTCGTGCCATCATCCATACACTCATTTGTGTTTGTGTATGCCAAGTAACCATTTACAGACATTTTATTATATGTCAGCCACCGTGCTATATCTATCTATCCATCCGTCGATCAATCTATCTACAAGATCTTAGTGAATTCTCACATCACCTTGAAATTTTTTTAATTACTATTATTACCCCCATTTTTATATATGTTGAAAAGGTGGGGAAAAGCTTGGTTGCTGTATTCTTAAGGAATTTCTCAATATTGAAATAAGAGAGAATGAGGCTTTGGTTCACTGAAACCAGCAATTACCTGAGAGTGTTGCATGCTTTACTACAGTTCTCCTGACTGGAGGCTTCTGGGAACAACCAGAAATGAAAGTACTATCCAATGGGTTCAGGCTGGATACAAGTTCTGCCATGTGAGCTGGGCCCCTTCTCAGGCCCACTTCGGTATAGCATAGTGGTTAAAGACTGGGACCAGACTGTTTGGGGTTAGATTCCAGTTACGCTATTTATTAAATATAGCCTTGAGAAGGTTACCAGGTAGGAAGAGAGACAGTAGCCATGTCATGGGTTTGTTGTGAGGATTAAATGAATGAATAACTATGTGGCACTTAAAGCAGTGCCTGGCACATAGTGAATGCTATGTAAGGGTTAGTTATTTTCACTATCTGCATTCTTGTTGTATCAATGTGAATTGAGACTTCAGGATTTTCTCCACTGGGAATAAGCAGGCACTTTTAGACAGTGCAAGGGAGGATCCTGGGCTCTGTTAAATAGGGATGGGGAGATATGATACAACCTTGCCTCTCCATTCCTGTCTTCTCGGGGCAGTTCACAATTTTCTAAGGAAAGCAGGGATGACAATTCGGACTATTTTAATATCTATGATTCTAATTGGAGAGAATGAGAACATGCTACAAGTCAGATATAAAACAGAATCCAAAGTGACCTCCTAAGTGGCAATCTTCTGAAAAGAGCCTCTTCCAAGAGTTGCAATTTTGCCCTTCTATGGCCTACCACATTGTGGAATATTTTGCTCATCAAGGTAGGAAGCAACTTTAAAACAGAACTCTCTCCTTTATGTCCTCCTTGATTGGTGTGTATGGATGGGTGGTTTGGGAAAAGTAAAGGTTGGTAGAGAAAGAAAACAGGACAATTAAAAGCATTCTGAGAAAGTTACCTCAATTGTTCCATGTTTGTATTAGAATTCCAGGTAAGGCTAAGACCTCTGAGGTCAGTATTGGGTTAAGGAAGGTGGCAAATTAGGGGGTTGAAGCACCTGTTCACAAAAAAACTCAAGAAAAGTTACTGTCTGACCTGTGAGCTATTTAAGAATAAGCTTAAATTAATATTAAAGCATAAATGAGTTTTTAGTTAGTGGAAAAAAAAGAATTGATGGGCTAGTTAGAAGCAGCATTTTGAAAAATATAACTTGTAGTTTTTCTGCTTACACTAGTAATTCATGTTCATTGATGCATATGTAAAATATGCATCTAATCTCAACAACCAGATATAACCAATCTTAACATTATGGTGCATAGTTTCTAACCTTTTTTCTTTGAATATGCACATCAGTTATATTAATAGTATTTAACAATCACTGTGGCAATACAAATTAATATATAAATCAATATATAAATCCCACGATTTTAAATTCCACTTAATTTTCTATACATATCCAGTTGCATATATTACAGATGTGTTTACCAAGTGATACAAGCTGTGGTGAAATTTTTTCATTAACTCATTCTAATAATTTCCAAATCAGTTGTCTTTTAGAGATAACTGGTGCCCTCTGCTCTCCCAGGTGTGATCTTTTATTTGATACTACTGCCAATGAGGAAGTGATGCTCCAATGTGCATCATGAACCTGACATAGCAAACCCTGTCAAACTCTCCTAGTGATGTTTTCATTGAAGTGATAATCGTTGGGTGATTGGGGGTACCATTAATTGGAGAGTTTCTCTTACCATCAATTATATCGTCGATGGTACTTAATCTACTTGCAGTTTCTGCCAGCTAACAGAAATCACAATAAAAATATTCTAGCCCTTAACATATTGTTTGCTGTGTTAAAAATATAGTAAATAGCTTTATTATTGACTCAATCATAAGCATCATTTATTGGAAAGTTATATTTGAATAGCTGGACTCCTCTTTCAGTCCAGATAAGTAGTGCAGGGGGGCAATAAGAACTGAGATCTGTTGCTAGGTTTCTTGGACTAAAATTCTTGCTGTGCTACTTAGGTTTTAAAAAATGCTTTTTGTCTCCATTTCCTTATCTGTAAAATGAATATTATATTCAACAGGGATGATAAAAAGGATACTCCCACATGAGGCTTCCACTGGATCCCAGTGGAATAGACCTCACTTGTCCTATCTGTCCCTTAAGCTTCCGTTCTGTCTTTGGAGTGTTGCCCATCAGTGTCTAAGACACGAGGTCAGTACCTATAGCAGCTCCAGGTGTTTTGTTTTTTTTTATAAGTTTGGTTGGGTTTTTTGGGGTTTGTTTTGGTTTTTGGTTTTTGGGGTTTTTTTGTTTGTTTGTTTTACCTCTTCTCCCTTATTTCTTGGCTTTTCCAGAGCCCAGGTCCTTCAGAGATGAACCAGATGAGCATCAAACCCTTGCCCACCAGGACACTAGCCACCCACAGGAGCACTGTTGCTCCTATCAGCACCTGGCTGACAGGAGGGATTAACAAACACCAGTGTGGCTCGCAGGAAGTCTAGACATAGGACTCCTGGGAAGGGATGTTGTATTTAAGAATCTTAGAACAGTGGTTATTTACCCTCTATGTGGAAATATCATGATATTTTAACAACTGCTAGGACTGTATTGGTGTGCTTATTGAATATCAGCCCTGTATACGTGTATATATGAGCGACCATACTTCTATTAATATATAACACTATATGGTAAACCTTTTGTATAAAGCTATCTTATTTTGAATGATAAAAATGCCCTGAATAAAATTTGGGCCTTCTTTAATTTTATGTCTTTTCAGTCCTCTTCAGAGATGTGGATTTGGTCTTTTGAATTCTGGTGTCAAAGGAGTAAGTCACCAAAAAACATTTTGCGGGGGGGGGGGGGGTATCCTTAAGTTTATCAGGCACTTTTTTTTTGAGACATGAAGACTTATTAGAAGTCAATACATAGTTAGAGAGAAGTATGAACAACTGACTTTGCAGAAAACACCATAATAACCAAAAAAGAACAGCAAACACAGAAGAAAAGATGCTGTGAGTATCGGGCTTTTTGGAGTTCTCTTGGCTTATATTTGTGTTTTAAATAGGGAGATACTGGGGGCACCTAGGTGGCTCAGTCATTAAGCATCTGCCTTCAGCTCAGGTCACGATACCAGGCTCCTGGGATGGAGCCCCGCATCGGGCTCCCTGCTCGGCCGGGAAGCCTGCTTCTCCCTCTCCTACCCCCCCGCCTTGTTTTCCCTCTCTCGCTGGTCTCTCTCTGTCAAATAAATAAATAAAATATTTTTAAAAACATAAAAAATAAATAGAGAGATATTGTCATTGCCTGGACTTATGGTATGCAAATGTTATGCTATATCATTCATTTGCTTTCAACTTATTGGTCATGAATATGGATGCCATTTACCCTGTAATTAAAACATAGTCTAGTAATTTACACCTGAATTCAATTACAGCCTTAAAATAGGTTCTCCACTGAGATCTTACAAAGTAACTCCGAGTTATATTGCTCTTTTTCTCGTGCTGAGTAATAATATTGGCAAAGTCTTGTCCTACCAGCCACCCAATTCTCTTGCTGTTGCACACAGACACTCCTGGAGGCTTCTTTCCACGTTTCAGCCTCATTAACCCTAGTTTGATTACACATTATGCTTGGAGAACATACATTCTACTTCCTAACTCATTAAAAAAAAAAGACAAAGTAAATATATATATTTTATATTTCTATACTACATTTGCCATACTTCTGTTGATACTCCTCAATTTTCAACCTACTTTACTACATCTCTCCCCCCATAATATATAGGACTCTAGTGAACAGATATTTGTCCAATTTGTGTTGGCATCACTGTGGCAAGCATGGTGGCTTATGCATAGTAAGTATTTAAAAAAATGGGTTAATGTATGAATGGAGTGAACGAGAAAGACATGCAATATAACAAATGCCACAGTGGATAAAATTATCATCTCAGTGCTTATTTTGAATGGTTGTTTTAGAAAAGATAGGAGGTATATACTTAGGTAGAAGTATATAATTATTGTCTTTACTTATGTTTGCTTCAAAGTGTGAAAGATGTACGCTAAATGCCTGTAACTCCCTCTTAAAAACACTTTACGAATCTGTCATTCATTATTTATCTAAACTTTTTTCTCCATCCTATGTCTTGTAGAAAATGTGTTGGGATGTTTACTATTACCTTTGTAAAATAGCACTTCCTTTGATTAGTTCAAAGACAAACTACTTCAAGCCTCAAAGGGGATGTTCTATTTTATTATTCTAGAATTTTGTGGATAAGGTCACTTTCCTCTTATCCATAACTTTCATTGGTTTAGGGCCCATATTCCTCAGTAACCTCATCATGGCAGTAGGAAGCATTTTTAGAGTATGTGCTCTAAAACACATGCACATCACTACTTGCTTCCATTCCCTTGCTACTTTTAAACACCCAGGTGTGTGTTTTATTTTTTGAGAAAAGATAACAAAAATTATGTATGCCATTTTAAGTCGGAAGGAGTATTATTCTATTATAAGTACAATTATAATTTGGATTCTATTTCTAATCCTTTTCCTAACAAACAATAGTCTCCTACTGCTTATCTTTTTATCCTACAGGAACACTAGCCTAGATTTTTCAAGGATTAATCAAGAGAATTTCAAGGATTAATCAAGAAATTTGAGGTTTTATCTATTAGGCCTGCACTTAATGAAAGGGCCATACTGTCCTTCTGAACATTTTTTTAAAGGTATTTGAACATGGGCAAGTAGAAGTTATTTAACCACTGTGTGTGTGTGTGTGTGTGTGTGTGTGTGTGTGTGTGTGTGTGAAATCAAGAGAGCCTTTAAGGTATTTTTGCATTTTAATGTACACTGAAGAACTTAGAGTAACCTAAAACCCTAAAATTTTCCCATATTCCAGAATTTATAAAAACAGTAGTTTAAAACAAGAAACAACAAAGATACCTGGGTATGTTCTCTATACTTTTTCACCCAAATGTATACTGATTGGTTTGTTTGCTATTAGTTTTACCTGTACCTGCCTCCTTTCATCATTATTCCATTTTTGTTGTTGGTTAACAACCTTCAATTAACTAACAGTTATTATAAGAGGCTTTAAGAAAATCTATAGAAATAATTGTTACCAATTTTTCTTTAATCACATAATATTTACCTTCTTTTGGGAACCCTAGCTAATTAATGAGCACACGCCTACAGTTCAGTAGATACTATATTCAGGATATGTCTTAGTGTTCTCTGTCTCTTTTTAATTAGAACTAGAAGAAATATTTTGGAATGAAGTATGATCCCTAATAAAGAAAATAATTTTAAAAGGACAACAGCTAGCATCTATTGTGTGTTTCCTATGTATTAAGTGTTTTCTAAGCACTTTAAATGTTTTAAATCATAAAATCCTTTTAAACTTCACTGAAGCCCAGAAAGGTTGAGTAACTTTCCATGGGCCTCACAGTTAATGAATGGTAGAGCCAGGATTCAAACCCAGAAAGTCTGGATTTAGAGCCTGAGATTTTTTGTTTGTTTGTTTGTTTGAGAGAGATATAGATGGCGGGAAGAGGGAGAGAGAGAGAGAGAGAATCTTAAGCAGCCTCCACACCCAGACAGACCCAATGCGGGCTGACACGGCCCACATGGAGCTCATACAGGGTTCAATCTCACAACCCTGAGATCATGACCTGAGCCGAAATCAAGAGTCGGATGCTTAACTGACTGAGCCACCCAGGTGTCCCTAGAACCTGGACTTTTAACCATTTGATGACCCTGGCTCTCAACTCATTTTCTTGTGGTGGAGTTGAGACTATACTCTTCATACATATATCTTTGAGTGATATAAGAAGAATCCATTTTTTTCTGCTAGAGAAGAAGTGAATCCCTTATTACTGTTTCTAACTTTGTTGCTAGATTGTTAAGTTCCAGAGAAATGTTTCTATGTGATAAATTTCCAAGGGTTCTATTTATAAAGTACTTATCATCAAGTAATAGTTACAATATTTGCCATAACAGATTTTTTTCAATGAAGAACACATAGCAAAACCAAAATACCTTAACATGAAGAATATTTTGATTATGCTTTCTCTTGGGTCTTCATAATTGTTACTTTTGGATTTTTTTCTGACTCTAATTTAGAGATGCCTCTCAGGCTCCTTTGTATGCACTAGTTATTCAAGAGTATTGTCAGGAATGAATGAATTGCATAAGTGACAGATAAATTTTTGAATTTTCTCAGTGAAATTCAGTTTTAGAAATCTATCTCCTTTGCCCCCTCAGATAATACAACTGTTGTTGCAACATCAGTGTGTACATTTAGCTCAGCAGAATTTAAAAAAAAACATCCTTTGTAATCAGATAGATGTACATTCAAAGCTCCAGCTGGCATAGTAATTACTTCAAATGGTCATAGTAGTTACTTCAAAGAGTTGAGAATTAAATGAGATAATCTACATGAAGTACTCAATACATTACCCACACATAGCAGGCATGACATTAATAGTATATAACTACTACTCTTTAGCAATAGTAACAAGAACTACTTTCAGATACTGTTGCTTAGTTTTTTCCCCTTTCAGTTAGTATGCTCTTAAAATATATTTCTATTAACTAAATTTGCATAATGTTAACTGTAAACATTTTCTCTGGTATAGTCTTTTGTTATGCATCAGTTCATTGACCAGAAACATCTTGCAGAGAATATAGTTCTGGATACCATTAGGTTTATGATGTATGTGTTTATTTTTTTTTATGATTAAGCATAGAAAATGGTAGCATACACATACTGTGTGAGAAAATGAATGTTTTCCTTGGTCTGTGTGTCTTCCCCTGAAGGATCTACTGCTATGGAGGATCTATCTGTCCCCATTCAGTCCCACATTGTCTTTGTGAACCCCACCAATTCTTCCTCACTCCCCTGAGATTGAAGGGCTATCATCATCATTCTAATACTTGCATAATTATGCATAATGCATGTCCAATCTGCCAGTTTAAATGTGGAGGGCTGACATTCTGACATGTTCATGTGTTTATTCCAGCCAGTCCTCTAAACCCTGCAGGCACCTCTCAGCACAGCTATTAAGGAATCCATAAAGAGCTGTGAGTCAAAATTAGGTGGGCCAAAGAAGTAGGGGCATGAGACAAAAGAATGCTTACACTGAGGTCTTAACTCAAATGCTTAGGTTTCAGGTTTCAGGAAATTACAAGAAATGCTTGGATAAAGATTATGCTTTTTCTACTCCCAAACATATTACTGATTTGGTGGTCAAAATAATCATAAAAAAGTTGAGGTAGTATTTGCCACAAAACTTATAAGAATGGAGTGGAAGGAAGAATCGAACATTTGTTAAACTCTATGACAATACAGATAATGAGCAAAGTATCTCTATACACATTATTACATTTAAATCTCTCACTAGTTCTACAAGGCAAAGAGCATTTAATCCATTTTGGAGACGAGAATTTTGGCCCACAGATGTTAAGGAGTTGTTCATATAGCTGAAATCTGAAAAAAAGAATATTTCTGATTCTAAAGCCCACGGTGCTTCTAATGCATAGTACTGCTTCTACAGGAACTTTGTGGATAAGGACATATGTCAACAATTAAGCACATAATTAAAGTCGTCAGGGAAGATACAGTGATAAATTGTAAATTTCTATTATTTAGACAGTTCTAGGGTCTCAGCAGAATGAGCTTACTCTTGCCACTGCAGTCTTCAAGGAAGAGAGGTTGATCTGTGAGTCATGATGAAAGGGAAAGGAAATGGTTGAGCAGTGGATAGGAAAGAAATTTTGTCCACTTGACCTTGTATTGAAAGTTCTTACCTTGAAGTTGTCCCAAGTCTGCCTGAATAACGAGGGCTGTCATGAAGGAGACTGATAAAGACTGAATGTCTGACATTGACAACAATAACATTTCATCATTGGTAAAAATGTTCCACAAGGGGCTGATAATATACCTTGGGATCATGCATGACTTATTCACATAATGGCAGTGGCTCCCATTCAGAACAGCCTCTGAAGACAATGGGATATGGGCTGGCAAAAGATTTCTGCTCCATCAGCAAAGACATCTTTGTCCAGCAGAGAAGCTGATGAAATAACACTACTTGAATCCTCTTTTGTGTATATCAGAAGGTAGAAGGATGAAAGTTTAAGGCAAGATTTAATGGTCCTGTGTACTATATATTGGTACATGAAATAGACTTTAAGAAGCAAAAAGAAGATAAATGTCCTTTGGTATTCTAGAACTGATTGTACATCTCAGGCCATGTGTGGTATCCTTTGAAAATTAGCATAACCACCTGTGGATTTTGTAGAGTTCAAGTATGCAATGCAGTAGACATTTTTATCTGAAGATTTGGCTTTACTTTAAACTTTGTATAAAAGACATAAAAGAAGACAGTCACTTAGATTTATTTGATTGTCCAATGTATTCCTAAACATGCAATGATATGGAAAAATGGGCATTTCTTTTATATGGGTAAAAATGTAAATTGGTACAATCATTTTTGAAAGCAAGTTAAATATACTTATTAAAATTTAAATTTTTTTAATTGATTGATTCAGCCATTCCTATTATACAACATCCACACAGAAATAGTCATATAAGTACACAAAGATACACATACACATATTCATTCCAGTGTTCATCATGATGGCAAAATAATTGTAAATGATCTCAATTAATAAGGGACTAATTAGATAAATTTTGGAAGATACATATACTAGACTACTAAACAGTTGATGTATAAAGAAAAAGATCTATGTCTAGATATAGATAAATATCCATGATATATTGTCAAGTGAAAAAGAGCTAAGAACGGTATAGTCTTATCTCATAAAATTAAAAAAGATGTGTGTGTACGTTTTTTACAAAAGCAGAAAATAGAGGTTAAATGAAAAAGAATTAAGAGGTCTATACTAAATAATTATTAGAGAATTATAATTATTATAGGGGATTTAAATTTGCCCCATTATACGTTTCTCTGTCATCTTAATTTTCATAATAAATAAGTGCATATATATAAAACATGTTCATATATATGACTTTTATAATCAGAAAAATAGATATGTATTTGTAAACAAATACTATAGAGTAAACAAAGGAAAAAGAGCAGAAACCTAGGCCTCAGGAAGCTTTTAAAGCTATTGGCTGTGGCAGAAGTACATGGGTAATGATGTTAGGGTCTCCGGTGTGTACTAAGGAAAACACCATAAAACCCCAAAAGCACAAGTCAAAAATACCTAAGATTTACAGTTCTTTGACATTTGCCAGTTCTTCCTAAATAATTTTCTGAGTGTCTTCATATTTCTCTGTCCTCTATGTTTCTTGCTGACTGGTGTTCTTACCTCGCTCTTAATGGATCAGAGGATAAGCAAAAAAATCTCCTATAAGAAGAAAGTAAAACTCAATAGTTAGCAGAGAAACATTTGAGGTTTTGATGTCTGTAGCCTTGAAATTGAGGGAGGTAGGGCTTGATGTCACTGCACATTTCTAGATAAATTATGAAGTGTAGTATTCTTAGCAGTGTCTGTTTTTGAGCTATTGTATGGCCAATGTTAAGAGAAATTTGTAAGAATTAGTAAAAAAGAGGACACCTGGATGGTTCAGTCAGTTAAGCATCAGACTCTTTGTTTTGGCTCAGGTCATGGTCTCAGGGTCATGAGATCAAGCCCCACATTAGGCTCCATGCTGGGCGGGGAGCCTGCTTAAGACTCTCTCTCCGCCCCTCCTCCCTGTGCTCCCTGTGCTTGTGTGCATGCTCTCTCTCTCTCTCTCAAAAAAAAATTTGTAAAAAGAAACACACATTTGTATTATTCTTTTTAAAAGGCTAGTTATAAAGAATTATCTGCTTGGAACCTTACATTTGGCTTCCATTTTTATCTTTTTAAATAAAATGTATATTTGATTTCTAAAAAAAAGAAATGATGCCACAACATTTGGGTGAGCTTCTCTAGAAATTGTTTCTTGAGAACCTAGAAATACACTCTGACCATTTCCAGAGAACCTGGAACTTCATACAGTACTTGTCTTTCTCTAAATTACCTTGCTTAGCATAGTATTTTCCAGATCCATCCATCCATATTGTCACAAATGGTAAGATAGCTTCTTTTCTCATGGCTGAATAATATTTCACTGTATATATGTATAACATTTTTTATCCATTCATTCATCAATGGGCATTTGAGTTGTTCCATATCTTCACTATTGTGAATAATGCTGCAATAAACAGAGGAGTGCATATATCTCATAGAAATCTTGTTTTTATTTCCTTTGTTTATACACCCAGAAGTGGAATTGCTGGATTGTGGGATTTAATTTTTTGAGGAACCTCCAACCCTGTCAACAATATATAAAGTTTCCCTTTCACCACACCCTCACCAGTACCTGTTTTCTCTTGACTTCTTGATGATAGCCATTCTGAGAGTTGTTAAATGCTGTTAAACATCTATGATTTTGATTAGCATTTCCCCCATGATTAGTGATGTTGAGCATCTTTTCATAGTTGACCATTTTAATGTCTTCTTTGGAGAAATCTTTATATAGTTCTTCTGCCAATTTTTTTCCCTTGGATTGTTTTTTGTTATTGAGTTGACTGAGTTATTTATATATTTTGGATATTAATGCCTTATCTGATATATGGTTTTGAATTTTTTTTCCCATTCTGTAGTTTGTTTTTCCTTGTGTTATTGTTTCTTCTGCCGTATAGGAGCTTTTTTTAAATTTAAATTCAATTAGCCACATACAGTACTCATTAATTTTTGATATAATGTTCAATGATTCATTAGTTGTGTATAACACCCAGGGTTCATCACATCACGTGTGTAGAAGCTTTTGAATTTTATGTGGTCCCATTTATTTTTGTTGTTTGTGCTTTTGACACCAGGCCCCCAAGATTATCCCCAAGAACAATATTGATGAGCCTTTTCTTCTAGAAGTTTTATGGCATCAGGTCTTATGTTCAAATCTTTGATTCATATTTAGTTAATTATTGTGAATGGTGTGAGATAAAGGTCCAATTCCATTGTACAACATGGGTTTCTACAGTTTCCCCAGAAGCATTTATTGAAGAGACTATCCTTTCCCCAGTGGGTATTCTTGGCTCCCTTGTCAAGTATTAGTTGACAGTATATGCTGAGGTTTAAATCTGGGATCTCTATTCTGTACCATTGGTTGATGTATCCATTTTTTTGTGCCAATAACATACTGTTTTTTATTACTGTTTCTTTGTAGTATAGTTTGAAATCTAGAGATGTATTACCTCCAGCTTTGTTCTTTTTTCTCAGGATTGCTTTGGCTATGTGGGGCCTTTTGTGGTTCTGCAGAATTTTTAGGATTGTTTCTTCTATTTCTATGAATAACGTAGCATTTTGGTGGGGACTGTAATGAATCTGTCAGTGGCTTTAGGGAGTATGGCCATTTTAACAATATTAATTTTTCCAACCCATGAACATCAGTTGTCTTTCCGTTTGTTTGTGTCATCTTCAATTTCTTTCAGCAAAGTTTCATAGTTTTCATTGTATAAATCTTTCACTTCCTTGGCTAAATCTTTTTTTAAGTATTTTATTATTTTTGATGCTATTGTGAATGGGATGGTTTTATTTCTTTTTTAGATGCTTCATCATTAGTGTAAAGGAATGCAATTGATTGCTGTATGTTAATATCCTATATTCTGTATGTTTTGTATCCTGCTACTTTACTGAAATTTTTATTAATTCCAACAGGTTTTTTTTTTTTAACTAATTCTTTGGGATTTTCTATGTATAGGATCATATCAAATAATGATTTTACTTCTTCTTTTCTGATTTGAATGCCCTTTATTTCTTTGTCTTGCTTAATTGTTCTAGCTAGAACTTCCAATATTAAGGAATGGTGAGGATGGGTATCCTTGCCTTATTCCTGCTCTTAGGGGAAACACTTCTCCCCACTGAGGATAGTGTTAGCTATAGATTTGTCATATATGGCCTATATTATGCAGAAAAGGCATTCTATATCCACTCTTTTAAGGGTTTTCTTCATGAAAGAATGTTGTAAAATGCCTTTTCTGCATCTTTCAGTACATGATTTTTATCTTTAATTTACTGATGGGATGCATTACATTTATTAACTTGTATATTTTGATTCAGCCTTGCATCCCAGAGATAAATCTCACTTGGTCATGGTGTATAATCTTATTTGTTCTTGAATTTGGTTTGATAATCTCTTATTGAGAATTTTTGCATCTATAGTCATCAGGGATATTGGTCTATAGCTTTCTTCTGGTATCCTTATCTGGTTTTCGTATCAAAGTGATGCTGGCCTTATAGAATGAGTTTGGAAGTATTCCCTCCTCCCTGATATTTTGGATGAGTTTGAAGGAATTGGTGCTGCTTCTTTAAAATGTTTGGTAAGATTCTCCAGTGAAGCTGTTTGGCTCTGGCGTTTTCTGTGTTGGTAGTTTCTTTTGTTGTTATTGTTGCTGTTTTACTAATTCATTATCTTGGTCTGTTTGGATTTTCTATTTCTTCTTGATTCAGTCTTGGTAGGTTCTGTGTTTCTAGAAATGTATCTATTTCTTCCAGATTGTGTAATTCCTTGGCCTATAATTGTTCATAGTAGTTTCATGATTTTATGTATTTCTACAGCATCTGTTATAATGTCTTCTTTTTCATTTCTAATTTTGCCTTTTTCTTAGTCTAGCTAAAGGTTTGTCAATTCTATCTTTTTCAAAGTGAGTTTCATTGATCCTTTCTATTATTATCTGGTCTCTATTTCATTTACTT
Organism: Callorhinus ursinus; assembly: GCF_003265705.2. Lineage (NCBI taxonomy): Eukaryota > Metazoa > Chordata > Mammalia > Carnivora > Otariidae > Callorhinus > Callorhinus ursinus. The sequence goes on along the minus strand of NW_027397063.1, from coordinate 53,167,786 downwards.
CTGCAAAAGATTCTTATTTCCTTCCTCCTGCTAAATTTGGGTTTATTTTTTTAGTTCCTTGAAGTGTTAAGTTAGGTGGTTTGAGATCTTTCTAATTTCTAAATATAAGGGTTTGTTGCCCTAAATTTTCCTCTCAGTATTGTTTTTTGCTGCATTGTACAATATTTGGTAAGTTGTGTTTTCATTTTCATTTGTTCTGAGATCATTTTTTTTTAAATTTCCCTTTTGATTTCTTCTTTGACTCAATAGTTGTTTAGAGGTGTGCAGTTTGGTTTCAACATATTTGTAGAACATCTTACTTATTATTGATTTCTAGTTTCATACCACTGTGGTCAAAAAAGATAGTGGATATGATTTCAGTCTTTTTTTTTATTTTTGAGAGAGAGAGAGAGAGAGAGAGAGTGCAAGTGGGGCTGGGGGAGGGGCAGAGGAAGAGGGAAAGAGAGAATTCCAAGCAGGCTCCATACCCAGCTAGAAGCTTGATCTCAGGACCCTGAGATCATGACCTGAGCCGAAATCAGCTGCTCAACTGACTGAGCCACCCAGGCACCCCTGATATGATTTCAATTTTAAATTTACTACAGTTTGTTTTGTGCCCTATCGTATTATCTATCCTGGAGAATGTTCCTTATGCATTTGAGAAGAATGTGTATTTTGCTGCTGTTGGATGGAATGTTCTGTATATGTCTATTAAGTTCATTTGTCCTAAGGTGTGGTTCAGTTCTGACATTCCCTTGTTTTTGTCTGGATGATCTATCCATTGCTTATAATGGAGTACTGAAGTACCTTACAATTACTGTATTGTTATTTCTCCCTTAAGATCTATTATTAATTGCTTAATATATTTCAGTGCTCAGTTAGGAGTGTATATATTTATAAGTGTTATTTCATCTTGATGTATTTACCTAAGGCTGGGATGGGACCCTGTGCTTGAAGTCTGTTTTGTGTGATATTAAGTATGGCTACACCCACCTTCTTTTGGTTTCTTTTTGCTTTGAATAACATCTTACATCCAGTTACTTTGGGCCTATGTGTGTATTGTAAGCAACATATTGTTGATTCTTTTTTAAATCCATCCAGCCACTCTATGCCTCTTGATTGGTGAGTTCAAATCATTTGCCTTTTAGGTAATTACTGATATGTAAGGATTTACTACTGCCATTTAATCTTTTGCCTTCTGGTTATTTTGTCTCTTCATTGTTTCTTTGTCCTTCTGTTTCTGTCTACCTTTCTAAGCTGGTTATTTTCCGTGGTGATTTGCTCAGTCTTCCGGTTTTTTGTTGTTCTTATCTTTTATGTTTCTATTCTAGATTTTTGCTTTGTGGTTACCTTAAGGTTTACATCAAATATCTCATAGATATAATAGTCCTTTTTCTGCTGATACCAGTTTATCTTCATTTTCCTGTAAAGTTTCCATTCTTTTACTCTTCCCCTTTTATACTTTTGATATCACAAATTACCTCTTTTTGTGCTGTGATTTTTACCAAGGTTAGAAGCTATAACCTTTATGCTATCGTCAAAAGTTTAATATAGTATTCTAAAAAAAGTTACAGTATTCTATCACCTAATCAGAGTTTTGCATACTCTCATCTTTTCATTTTCATTTCAGCTTGAAGAGTTCCTTTCAACCTTTCTTATAAGGCAGGTCTAGTGGTGGTGAACTCCCTCAAATTTTGTTTGGGAAAGCCTTTATTTCTCCCTCATATCTGAAAGATAACTGCTGGATTGAGTATTCTTGGCTAGCAGTTTTTATCTTTCAATATTTTAATATGTCATTCCACTCTCTCCTGGCCTGTAGAGTTTCTGCTAAGAAATCTGCTGATTAGCTTAATGGGTGTAATTTTGTAGGTTACTGTGTCCCCCTCCCCCCAAGGCTGCTTGACTTTTGACAGCTTTAAGATAATGTGTCTTGGAGAAGGTGATTCAGCATTGAGATAATAAGGTCTTCTATTAGCTTTGTGGGCTTGTATATCCAGTTCTTTCTCCAGGTATGGGAAGTTCTCAGCTTTTATTTTTTTTAAATATGTTTTCCACTCCCTTCTCCCTCTCTTCTCTTTTTGGGACATCCATTATCCTTATGTTGACTTTCTAACGGAGTTAGTTTTCATAAGGTTTCTTCACTTTTTAAAAATCTCAGTTCTTTCCCTTCTTCCCCTTAATCATTTCTATATTTCTATCCCTGAGCCTACTAATTATCTCTTCCATATGATCTGCTCTATTCCCAGCGCATTCTAAGGCATTCTTTATCTCGTTTATTGAGTTCTTCAGCTTCAGAATTTGTTTGGTTCCTTTTTAGAGTTCCAATCTCTTTGGTAAAGTACTCCTTCTGTTCATTAATTTTATTCCTGAGTTTATTGTATCGCCTTAGGTTTTTTTGTGTTTTCTTTGTTTTGGGGTTTTGGTATTTTGTTTTTTTTTTTTTTTTGGTAGCTCATTGGTTTTCTTCATAATGGCTATTTTAAACTCTTTATCAGTTAGATTGCATTCTCCCACATCTTTGGGTTCAGTTGCTGGAAAATTGTCAGTTTCTTTACCATATTACCATGATTTTTCATGGGGTTTGATGAGAAGTGCCTCTGCATTTAAGTAGCAAAGACCTTTCTTGTTGAGGCAATGCTTTGTTTATTTTAATTCTAACAGGGGCGCCTCGGTGGCTCAGACGGTTGGGCTCTGTCTTCGGCTCCAGTCGTGATCCTGGGATCAAGCCCTGCATCGGGCTCCCTGCTAGGCGGGGAGCCTGCTTCTCCCTCTCCCTCTGCCTGCCGCTCTCCCTGCTTGTGCTCTCTCTCCCTCTCTCTGTCTCTCAAAAAAAAGGAAAAAAAAAAAATATATATATATATAACAGTTCAACAGGTTGGTAGTAGGCACCCTCCTTTTGTCTTCCAGAAGGTGGTGCTATAGCACCAATTTTTAGTTTCCGTTAGCTGACCTAACCCTACGGCCAGGACCCTATGCATATGTTTAAAAAACAGAACAAAACAAGTCTTGGTGGCAGAGTAGGGGCCAATGTGTACTTAGCACTTGGGGCTCTGGTTATGCCCACAGACTGGTGGGGAAATCCTCAAGCGGGTGGAAGAGAACCCCAGAGGTCCACGGGCAGTCCCTAGTACTTCCCAGGGAGATGCTTTCCTACAGTTCTCTTTGTCTACTTCCCTTTCCTTTCCTTTCCCCCAGGCTCTGGGGTCTCTCTTCAGAGGGAGCAACTGGTCCCTCCAATTGCAGAACACGTGGCTGGGCATGTCTCCACTCACCATCTTCTCCCCCCACCTCTGTCAGAAAGGTCATGATGGCTTGCTGATGAGCCTACCACTGCCTTCTCTGTGGTCACCAGCTCCACTGCCACAAGGTCCACTCTTTTCCCTTGCTCTGTCATCTCTGTAGTCCAGTCCGACCTCTTTCAGGTGCACAGATGGATGGATATCCAAGGTATCCTCGTATGCTGTACACAGGCTTTAAATTTTTTTTATTGTTTTTGGTTTTGGATGTCCAATTAGCTATAAATCAAAGGGGAGAGAAAAAGGGAACAACTCATGCTGCCATGATGTTGACATCACTTTGAGCTACTTCTCCTTATTACTCCAACTCCTTTGTTTGAAAACTAGTATTTATATACTTATTTTGCGATCTTAAAAGGAGGTTACCATTTCCACTTCAGGCTAGATAAGTATTAAGAACTCTTAAATTTTATCAAGGGACCCCAGAAGTAAACAACCCAGGGTAAGTATTCTGCCCAATGTGTATATTCAATAGTTAGCCAAATAATTCCTGAAAACAGGTCTAAAAACTGACCCCATATCTATTTTGAAACTAAATGGTTTTAGAATATGTATTTAACTTCTTCAAACACAGAAAACCCTATTTTTATGGGGAAGGTATGATCCTTTCCTAGATATCCAGAAATGACATTGATGGAACAGAACTTCTTCTAATCAAAATGTTGTGCTATAGTTTGAGTTCCTGATACTCTCAGTCTTGGACCCCAGGTAAGACTCTCTAAATGAAGATTATAATGTAGTTTTGGCTGAATGCGTAATGGACAGCTTTACCCAATCTTTCTACATCTAAGTACCATGTCAGAAGCTTGTTAGGGAGAATGATTTGTTGAAAGGCTGCAGGGCTTGTGGTAGTTTTGAATTCATTTTTGTGCAAACAGGGTGGGACAAGTTGTTATATCTGTAGCAGCTAGATAGATGTTGAAAGGGAGTTATCAATTACTCTCCTGACAGGACCATATCATTTTGAGCACAGCCGTAGCTAGGCCAGCTCAACCACAGTTAAGGTAGTAAATATATCTGCTTTTAAAATATTGCATCCCCAAATTTTGGACTGACAGAAATAATCCTTGATGCTGTATAACTAACAATGTGGGTCATGTACTACGTACCCTCACTCTGGCACTACTCTTGTTATTCTTGTCTCTTTGCTTGTCATTCTCCCAGGTAGTTTGTAAGCATCTTGAAGGTAGAGATCATGTATTTTTCACCTTTGTAGCCCCAGAGTGTAACTGAATGCCTGGCACAAAGTAGGCTCTCATGTTTTTTGAATGAATTCAAAAACTGTATTAAAAGGCTACAACTAAAGACACAATTAGCCAGTACTTCCTTCAGTAAGTATGGGTAGACTGTGGATACATGATTTCTTCTTCACGTTTAAAATCTCTACATAACTTTATATACTAACTGGTTAGAACTACCAAGGAGGAAATGAAAGTTAAGTATTCTTTCTTAGAAGATATTGGGACAGTTATGTAGATCTTTCATAGATTTCATTTTATTGAATTATATCACCTCCCCTAGTCTCTTTGGGGGGAAACTCCAAATAAATTGTAACCTCAGTAAAGGTAAGTCCCATAAATATTTTGACAACCATTTTATCTGCAGTGCCAACAATAGTGCCTGGCATATAAGAGGTATTTAACATATAATTGTTGAATTGTCACTGAGCATTTTGTTGATTTACACCCAGTATCATTCTAAAACTAATAAGGGAAACCTTTCATAAATAGATACAAGTAGAAAATAAATGTATAAAAATTGGAGCAAGGGGAAATTGGGTACAAAGAATAAGTTGCAGGAGTAAGACAAATATATGAAAATACAAGAAATAATAGTCTTGTACAGTTGTTAAATATAAGCTTTTATTTTTTATTTTATGAATGTCAAAAGAAAACCCACAAAAAAAACAAAAAAACAAAATACCCAAATCAGTAACACTGTAGCAGATGCTGTCAGTGCTCGGCACATGCTGCCTAAAACTTTCAGTGTGTTCCAGCTAGTATTCAGGTGACTATTCCTGCATCTGTGCCTAGGACTCCTTACCCCAAAACTTTAGGAAGCAAATGAAAGTGCTGAGAATTTAACACCACAGAGTAGCCTCAATTGAAGCCTAGCAAGAGTTGGTATACAAATATCCCTATCCCCCTATCACTTAGAAGTGACCTTTCTAAGGCACACATTTTCTGGTTGTTGTTTCTTTAAATCATTTCCCACACTCTCTGTGGAAGTAAGCTTCAGTAGCCCACTCTGGTAGCTTTTTCATTTCCTTCAATTTTCTGTAATACCTCACTACTTCTTTGCAATGCTCCCTGCTCTTTCCATAAAAACTATTTTTATTCTAATCTTTGTCTTAGAGTGTGATTCTTATTAAAATCAAAATAAGACATACAAATGAAAATTATATTCCAAAGGTGACAAGGACAAAATAAGCCATATTGTCAGGAAGAACACTTTTCTGGGGGGAAAAAAAAATCTGCTTCATGGACACTCCTAGAGTGGGCAGTGGCTGATGTATGCAACATCTTTGATGATATTTATCAGCAATGTCTTTGTCTCCTATGACCATGATGACTTCTCATTATAAGAAGAATTTGAGGAAGGGGAAAGAACATTTGGTCCAGCTGCAGAAAGCAGAAATCTTTATTCTGGATTCTCTATAAACTGGTATTAGGATTATCCTATCTTTGCTCACTTGACTACCATTCCATTTTCAGCCCATTCCTCATCCTCTTTTTTCACTTTGGTTTTACTCATTTGAAGGCTGCTGTTCATTAGCTACTAGTTACAGCTTTGGCTGACATACTGCTCACTTTCTTAAATCTCTCCAGCCATCTGGTGTCACATGTTTTCCTTGCAAATTTACCTTCCAGAATAAAAGTTGTCATGCATGGTGCCTATGGAGATGAGCAGCCTTTCCTTTGTTTTCTCCTGGGGAAAGAAAAAGGAAAAGATGATGTGATGATACATCAAATATTTAAGCCAAACACTTCATTAATGTACCTATAAATTTTTTATCAGGAGTCTGATGGGCAGTGGTAGTCCATTGCATGCTTGCTGGTCTTAGACACAAGTAGTTGCCATGTCTCCTAAGCATCTGCCATACAATTCTAGCAAGTAATTCTACTTGACTTTTTTAATATTCCTGTTTCTTTTGTCACCCCCTAATTCAACAAAAAGCAGAAAACAAGGTTCCAGGAAAGCAAGAGTTAATAAAGAATTGATTGAAGTGAGAGATTTAAGCCATGCTTAGATGACTGAAAATAAGCAAATTGTGCCATAGTTGGTCTAATTATTTTAGCTTTTTTGACATCTTGTTCAGAGTACCATAGTCTAGCTATGATTAATTGTTTGGCTATCACTTGTTAATATGGCAGGGTAAAAAAAGGAAAAACAAACAAAAAAAAATAACTATGCTACTGAGGATTAGGCATGTCCTATAGACATAGCAAAAAACTTCAAAATGAAATATATTGGTGAATAATTAAGGGGTAACTAATCAGTGCAAACCACAAGTATGGAAAATTCAGCATTTTTCAATGCCTGCCACCCTCCCTACTCTCCCTTCCCCAGCTCTCCCTTCTCCTTTTCACACAACTGAATATGTGCTATCTTCGGTAGGTACCAAAGCTGTCAGTTTGTTTATATATGGTAAACACTATAGCTAAATGTTAATGGAGAAACAACAGTTGCCTCTGTCTAATTTAGGAAAGGCAATATCACTCTGGATCTTAAAAAACAGATTAAAAGAATATAGGTCCCTGGGGGTGGAGGTCAGCACAGAGTTGGAGAGTAGGAGGACTATTATAGGGGATTTTATTAATAATAAACATTTGCTGAAAACTCATTTAGTGCTAAACTCACTACTAAACCCCCTTTATGCTAGTCCGTGTTTAATCCTGACAATAATTTTGAGTTAAGAACTACAATGGTCCCTCCTTAACAAATGAAGGAATTGAGGCAGAGAAATTAGTTGTCTGAGAGTAAAGGTTAGAGTTGAAATTTTTACTCAGACTGATTCCAGAATCAACAGTCTCAAAGGAACCCCAATACTCAGAGAGCCAGGTGAATGAGGTGATCAGTAACTCTTTGCAAAATGAAAGAAAAAAGAAATGAGATAAGAGCATGAAGAATCTAGAAATCTTCAGTAGCTGGGTATGAGAAGAGAAAGATGTTAGGTTCTAGCACTTTCAGAAATTCCAACAATACCAAAGAAGAGATTTCCCAGGAACCCAAGGACATTGAATATTGGATCAGGTCTAGGCATCGCAGTTGGATATTCAAGAAAACATTATTATCAACTAAGTAAAAAAATAATGTCTATACAAACTTGTTTAGTGTCATATGAATACATTTCCTGGATGTCATTAGCAACTTAAGAATGACTCCTTCATTGAGACCAGGTGTGTTGCCTTCCTCAACACTTGTTTCTAAGTTGTAGACTCACTTCTAAGAGGGTACAAAAACTGAAGAGCAGGGCTAGCCATCCAGACCATGCATGGGGGAGCAAGTCAATTGCTCTTTACCAGGTTTTATATTAAATTTGCTTCAAAGATTGTTTCAGATCTCAACTTTAATCTGTCCATGTTGGTAAGAACAGAACAATAACCATAACAAAATTTTATTTTGCTACATAATCCACGTACTGTAGAGGAGGTGAGGAAGGATAGGAATAATATTTTTGAATGGGGTAATACTGAATAATGAGCAGAGACCATTATCAAAAGTTAATGGACAGGAGTAAAATAGGTTAATTTATGTATTGTAACTTTTACAGATGCTTTATATGAAAAAGAAAGGTTCAAGAAATCCTACATGTGCTTTTCTTCTCTTATTTTCATTGTATATTTACATATAAAAGTCCTGAAAACTCCTTCAGTAAAGAAATCCCACTAATTTTGTTTAACTTCCTGTTTCCCAAACATAATTCACCCATAGAATCTATTTTTTTCAGAGAATGCCTTTTAATATCCAACTGGTGAATCTTAGATACAATTTTAGGAAAAATTTCTATGGTTAAATAATTTCATTTTAGATAGAAAGAAAATAAGAGGTAATTCATATAGGTATAGATATAAATATAAACATTTATTGAGTCCTCACCATATGGCAAGCAAGTATTCTAGGTCATTGGTAATGACAAAAATCCCTGCCCTTTTAAAGTGTGATGTTGCCTGTGACAAGTTGTCTTCTCTAGAATGGAACAGTCTCATTGATAAGAGACTTCAGTTGGTGATTTTCAGAGCATTCCCAAGAATCAAACTGATATTTCAAAGAGATTAAAAACTGAAGGGAACTTTTGATAGCTCTTCAAATCTGAGACTTCAGATTTAATGAAGGCTGTATCAGGATGAGATATGATTCAGACATTGAGTTACATTTATGTAATCCAATATAGCCTTATAAATTAGTCACATTTAATAAATATTTATCTTGTTTTAATTGTCACTTTGTGTGTTTCAGTGGTCTCAACTCTAGTTCACTTCAATATTTAATAGATTTGATTTTCATTTCTAAAGTAATCTGTACATTTTTATTTTATTTTAACAATTCAAATTTACTTTGCCTACTTCTGCAAGATTTCAAGATTATGTTTTTTTTTAAGGTTTTATTTATTTATTTGACAGAGAAAGACACAGCAAGAGCAGGAACACAAGCAGGGGGAGGGACAGAGGGAGAAGCAAGCTTCCCACTGAGCAGGAAGCCCGATGTGGGGCTTGATCCCAGGGCCCTGGGATTATGACATGAGCTGAAGGCAAACACTTAAAGACTGAGCCACCCAGGCGACCTTAAAGATTATGTTTTGATCCCTAATTTTGAAATATTAATTCCTACATTTTCACAATTGAATCATTGCTAAGTGACATAATTCTCTTCACATAACCCCTTCCCCCAAGTCTAGATACCCAGATATGGACAGGAGCCAGCTTAAACACTCTCCACCTAACTTGCTAACACTGTGCACCCTGCCTCTGCATTCTCCTGCAGATCTGCCCCATCCAACCTGCTTACTCAGCAGGAGTTCCTCCACAGTGGCTCCTGACACATCTCATTGTACAAACAGCCCAGAGAGTGACCTGTGCCAATTCCTGTCCTGGATAGAGGGGACAATAACCACATTCACCAGTTTGACTACAGCTCCAGCAATAGGCTGAGGGTGGACATTTGCTCTAATTGTTAGTCCATCCACCAACAAAAATCTCACAGAGAACAGCACAAGTAGAGAGCTCTGTACCTCATGGTCACTGCAATCCCAACAGATGAACTGGGGGTAGACATCTGGTCTGACTGCAGGTCCTGTCCACCAACAAAAGCCTCCCAAGGTACAATGCAGGGAGAGTGCCCTGCAGTTTTCTGTGACTGCAGCACCGGCAAACGGGTGGAGGGCAGACCTGGTCTGATGTAAATACAAACACAAGGCAGCCCCAGAATGGCCCCTTCATGGTTCAGGGACTAAACCCTGCCCACATCGGGCAAAGTGAGCCATTGCAGTTTATTGGACTAACAGCAAACACAGCTCAACCACAATAGTAGAGCACACAAAACACACATAGGAGACACTGCTGAAGTGCCTGGTTCTGGTGAATAGAGGGCATTGCACTACAGGGCACCACAGGACCTCTTCTTCATAAGACTACTATTTTCAAGATCAGGAGACACTGCTGACTTTCCTAATACATAGAAACAAACACAGAACTTACAGAAAATCAGGAGACAGAGGAATATGTCCCAAATGAAAAAACAAAGTGGAATCACAGCAAAAGAATTAAATGAAATGGAGATAAGTAACATGTCTAATAGAGAATTAAAATGGTCATAAAGATACTTACTGGACTTGAGAAAAGAGTAGAGAATCTGACACCTTTGAGAGAGATAAAATTAAAAAAAACCAATGAGGTGAAGAACTTAATAACTGAAATTAAAAGTAGAGTAGAGAGAATCAGTAGTATATTAGAGGTAGTAGAAGAACAGATCATCAAGCTGGAAGACAGAGTTATGGAAAGCAACCAAACTGAACAGCAAAAAAGAATGATTAAAAAAATGAGAATAGGTTAAGGAAACTCAGCAACAGGGTTAAGTGTAGTAACATTTGCTTTATAGAGATCTCAGAGGGAGAAGAGAGAGAAAAGGGGGCAGAAATTTTATTTGAGTAATAACTAAAAACTTCCCATACCTGGTGAAAGAAACAGACATCCAAATCCAAGACATACAGAAAGCCCCCAGGAAAATCAACCCAAGGAGGTCCACATCAAAAAACACAATAATTAATATAGCAGAAAGTAATAATAAAGAGAGAATTTTAAAAAACAGCAGGAGAAAACAGTTACATACAAGGGAAATCCCATAAAGCTATCAGCTGTTTTTGTTTTTGCTTTTGTTTTTTTTCAGTGAAAACTGCAGGCCAGGAAGGAGTGGCATCATGTATTCAAGGTGCTGAAAGGAAAAAAACAGAAAAACAAAAAACTTGCACCAAAAATACTATATCCAGCAAGGTTAACTTTAGGAAAGAAGGAGAGATAAGAGTTTCCTAGACAAAAACAAAACAACAATAACAATAAAAACTTAAAAGTTCATCACCACTAAGGCAGCCTTACAAGAAACATTATAGAGAATTCTTCAAGTAGAATGTAAAGGCCATAATCAGGAGTAAGAAAATTAGGACAAGAAAAAAAATGCACAGGTAAATACAAATATAATACGAGTAGATTAATCACTTATAAAACCAGTAGAGAGGTTAAAACACAAAAAGAGTAAAAATCAATTATATCTATAATTGATCAGTACAGGGACTCACAAAATAAAAGAATGTGAAGTATGATGTCATGCACATAAAACATGAGGGAGGGGTAAAAATCCAGTGCTTTTAGAATGGGTTTAAACTTAAGCAACCATCAACTTAATATAGAATGCTGTATGTATAGGTGTTACATATGAACTTAATGGTAACCACAGATCAAAAACCTATAATGGATATACAAAAAATAAAGAAAGGAATCCAAGCATACCATTAAAGAAAGCCATCAAACCACAAGGGAAGACAGTAAAAGAAGAACTGCAAAAACAACTGTAAAACAAGTAACAAAATGGCAATATGTACGTACCTATTAATAATTACTTTGAATGTAAATGGACTAAATGCAACATTCAAAAGACATAGGGTGATAGAATGGATAAAAAACAAGGCCCAGGTAGAAGAAACTTACCTGAAACCTAAAGACACTTGCAGAATGAAAGTGAAGGGATGGAAAAACATTTATCATGCAAACAGAAGAAAGCTGGGGTAGCACTTCTTATATTGGACAAAATCAAATTTAAAACAAAGATTGTTCAAGAAACAAAGAAGGACAATGCATAATCATAAAGGGAACAATCTGATAAGAAGATATAATAATTGTAAATATTTATGCACCCAATCATGGGAACACTGAAATACATAAAGCAGCTATTAAGAAATCGACAGTAATGAAATAGTATTAGGGAACTTTAACACCCCACCTATATCAATGGGTACATCATCCAGACAAAATCAACAAGGAAAGAGTGTCTTTGAATGACACATTGGACCAGAGAAATCTAACAGATATATTCAGAATATTCCATTCTAAAACAGTGGAACACATTCTTTTCAAGTGCACATGGAATATTCTCTAGAATAGAGTACATGTTAGGCCACAAAACAAGCCTCAATGAATTAAAAGACTGAAGTTATACCATGAATCTTTTCTGACCACAATGTTATGAAACTAGAAATCACAAGAAAAAAATCTGGAAAACAAATACAGAAACTAAATGACATGCTACTAAACAATGAATGGGGGTGCCTGGTGCCTTCACCTCAGGTCATGATTTCAGGGTCCTGGGACTGAGTCCTGCATCAGGCTCCCTGCTCAGCAAGGAGTCTGCTTCTTCCCCTCCCTCTGCTCCTCCCTCCCTGCTCCTGCTCTCTCTCCTACTCTCTCACTCAAATAAGTGCATAAAATCCTAAAAAAAAAGAAAAAAAAAAAACGACAAAAAACAATGAATGGATCAACCAAGAAATCAGAGGAAATAAAAAAAAAATACTTGGAGTCAAATGACAGTGAAAACATTATGGTCCAAAATCTTTGGGATGCAACAAAAGCTATTCTAAGAGGAAAGATTATAGCAATACAGGCCTACCTTAAGAAGCAAGAAAACATCACAAACAAACAACCTAACCTTAAAGCAGAAATAAATGAAAAAAGACTAAGAAAACAAGAGAACAGATCAATTAAATGTAGAAGTTGGTTCTTTGAAAAGATAAAGTTGATAAACCTTTAGCCAGACTCATCAAAAAAAACAAAACAAAAACAGAAGACTCAAATAAAATCAGAAATGGAGAAAAAATAACAACCAAAAACACAGAAATACAAAGGATTAAAGAGAATATTATGAAAAGTTATATGCCAATAACTTGAACAACCTAGAAGAAATGGGTAAGTTCCTAGAAACATACAAGTTTTCAAAACTGAATCGGGAAAAAAATAGAAAATTTGAACAGACCGATTACCAGCAATGAAATTAAATCAGTAATCAAAAAACTTTCAACAAACTAAAGTCCAGAACCAGATGGCTTCACAGGTGAATTCTACCAAATATTTAAAGAAGAGTTAGTACCAATTCTTCTCAAATGATTCCAAAGATAGAAGAGGAAG